>NW_028321890.1:4242424-4545454 GCF_036245765.1 Copidosoma floridanum | reverse complement strand
TATGAATGACCACGGACAGGATAAATGTGATGTATTTCAAGTTCCAATTTTTTTGATAATAGAGATAAAAAAGTGAGCATGAGATAATTTTTATTTTGTCCACCACATGAATCCGAAAATAAATATATTTTATCATAACAATCTAAAGCTAGTTCTTTTTGTATTGCATCTAATAGAAAATTACATACAGTGTTAGCCCCTTTTTTTAGATTTCCCTCCATAAACAAATACATATAACTTCTTTTATGACCACCGAATACATTAACATTAAAAATATGTAGCCAAAGTAAACGACGATAAAACTGATCAGACACCGGGATTTTAGGTAACGGCAAGTTTTGGCCAAAATCGAATTCTAAGCATAAAACATTTTTCTCTGTCAAAATTTGTTTTTTTATCTTGTTATAATCGTTTACTCTATCTTTATGCCTTTGCCATTCAATACTATTGTCTTTATTAATTTGATTTTGATAACAAAAATTACACACATCAGTACGTGGTTTTGTGAAAGTAAAATTAAGATTATGATTGAAATACTTAGTGTAAGTAGATTCTTTCATCGGAGGGTTAACATCACCTGTTTTTTTAGTGTAGTATATACAAAATAACTTGTATAAAGTCGTTAAAGTTAAATGGGGATGATCAAAATAATTTAAAGATGATTTTTCACGGCTATAATGCGACTCTGAATGTGGTATAGAAGTACAATGATCATGTATCATATTTTTCATTTCCTCAGTTAAAATAAGGTGATGACTGGTTTTACCTCGATTATCGTTAATTTTTTCGTGATTGTTCAGTTTCTTTTGTAAAGTTGCAAATCTCCCTTTTTTGATACTCAACAACACTATTAAAAAATTTTGACAAACTGTTTGTTGAACAGATGAACAATGAAAACAGTATTCCCAACAAACAGGACAATTTTTATCGGTATTTTTAGGTGAGCTACGATATTTTTTTGTCATCAAACCAGTAAGTAGAACATTTTGAGAAGTATAGTCACCAAGAGACCAAAATGAATCAAAAAAATTCTGCTGATCTATAACTTCAATGTTTAGATAACATTTTTTTGTGCAACAATAATCAACAGGTTGAAATACTTTTTCTGGAATAACTTTTTTTGCTCGTGGCGTATACTCTTTTCCCTATAAAATAATATAAATCTCACGTCAAATTACTGATATCACTATAAACACGATATTCATGAAAGAGTTAACAGAAAAGCTCACTTCATTCCTTGCACGTTTCCTTTTATTAAACTCCCAATCACTTTCGTTTCTTTTTCTTTTTCTACTTCCTTCAGAATACTGATTGCTCGACATTTTTCACTTGTATAATAATCTAAACGTTTCTAGATAGTGAATAGCAATCCTCTTGTAAGCTCAATCGACACATCCAGCCCCTGTCTCATGGATAAAGTGTAAACAATGCACGTATGACCGACGGCAGGCGAAAAGCTGTCACCAGTATGCAGCAGACGACCTAACCTTATGCAGGAGCTGGTCCACAGCCGACGTGGCGCAGTTACTACCAGCTGTGCACGTAGTTACAAAAAGTTCTGTATCTCAGCTGTTTCTTGAATAATCGAGTTGAAACTTTGAGGAAAACTTCTTCGAGTCTTAAGGAACAACTTTGTCGCTGGAAGTTTTGTCAAGCTGAAACTTCCCCGCATACTTTTTTTCGTTAAAATTTACAAGTTTGGAAATTATTGCACTACCACGTTGTCATTAAATATTTATAATTCATGACAAGTAAAACGAATTCTATTCAGCTTATCAGCAACGCTAAGGTATTCACCGATCCCATACCAAGTTTCAAACGATTTCGATAATAATTGGCTGAGAAACAGCGATATATGTTTTTAAAATCCATTGGATTTGAGTTTTCAGAAAGTACGGTATTTATTTTTTTCTCGCAAAGTATTAACCGGATAAAAAAAATGTGTTAACAAAAAAGATGCGGCTTTTTACTGTCTATAAGCTAGTATTTTTTTAAATGCGATTTAAGGACTTTTGAAAATCGGCCCCTTGGTCGCGAACTTAAATTCCGTTTCGAGCGTCGGGCGAGTTATTCGACCTGGGTCCTCAATTGTGAATGGCTTAATTTGTTACAAACGCTCATTAAATTTAATAATAATAAGAAACACCGTGCAATTGATCTAAAACCAAAAGACGTTGTTACCAAAAATGAAGTAAAAGTTTTAGAGAAGTTTAGAAAAACTTATGAAAACAATAGTAAGTTGGAATCTAAATTCAAACTTGGTGATAAAGTACAATTGAGCAAAATTAAACAAGCATTTAAAACAGGGTATACACCAAATTGGTTGACTAAAACATTTACAATCACATGAGTAGAAGCAACAAATCCAATAACGTATCATCTCAATGGTTACCGAAATCAACTAATTTCTAAAGAGTTTTACGAGTAAGAACTGCAGGAAACAAAGTATTCTGATGCTCACCTAGTAGAAAAGGTCCTTTGGAGACGTGGAAATTAGACTTTAGAGGAATGTTTGGGCTTTGAGAACGTCCACAGCAGCTGGATCAACAAAAATAAATTATAAAAAGTATCTGCTTAGTTAAAAAGTTTTTTTAAATATTTTTTAACAGCAGTAAAAGAGATGCGTGATGTATTGGAACAAACAAACAAACACTTTTATTATAAAATGAAATAACTTGTTTTTTTTTCTAATATTTACAAACTTAACCATAAGAAAATATTATATGTTCACCATGGTACAGTACAAATAATTTAAATTTATTTACTGCTTTTAATATTTCATTATAATATATTAATATAAATTAATAATTCATTGAAAAATTCTTTATTTCTTTAGAATATGATACATATTTTGTTTTACAGAAAAAATTGGAACTCATTTGCCAATTCAGCAAGTATCTTCATTCCATACTTGGTTTTCACCTTTTTAACTTATTTACTATATAATTTTGATTTGGAATCACATCGGTAACTTTTTTTGTTTGTAGAAAATTATTGCTAGCAATTTTATTTAACGCTGCTAGATCCATCTGTAACACAATTATAGAAGGAAAAAAAACTTTATACAATGTTGTAAGTAAAAATTATACAAGTAACGTATGCAATGGTGTTTGTTAACTAACCTTTAGATACATCGACGTTTTTTGCTCAACAGTTCACTTGTAGAGACACGTACCAAGGGAAGTGATGGCTTGCTGAAAAGCTTCTATGGTCCAACTTAAGATCTATTGACACTTCCGTTTGCGAGAAGAATGAGCTCTGCTTTCTGCAGTACGTCAAATGCTGATGCTACCTCTTTCACTTTCAGCGGCTCATCTGCGACTTCTCCCTCCACTCTCAGCTGTCCATCTGCGCATATCTATACAGCTTCTTCTTCCATCTAATTAGCTCCTCTCCTTCCATCTGCTCTTCTCTATTGGCTGCTTCTATTGCTATTATGCTAAAATGATCCCATGGTAGAGTATCTGTGTGACCCGGCTGCAAGCAACGTTTGTCGTCATATGCACTTCAAGCAATTTTAGTTTCTTTTTTCGTTAAGAGCTGATGATGACGTGATTTAATATTTTTTTTAATTTTTTTTTTTTTTAATACCACAAAGTCTAACATCATCTTTTCGGTACATTCATTTTTCATCAACCTAACAATTTTTTTATTGACATTAGGTATACTGAATTTACTATCAAAACTGTAGTCTTAAGTGTCAAATTTCCCAATGTTTTCACGCATAACATAATAAATATTTCGATTAGTTATTTCGTACACAAGACTATTAGTGTGTGTAAGATTTTACAATGATCATTTATTTTACTTCTCATTTTTTTACAAGCGTCATTGAAAGATCCAACACACTCAACCCCACATATATTGGTTTTTTAATGCATACATTAGTACGCAACAATTAATTTTGATAAGATTTTTATACAGTTTTTCCAGTTTCAGAGCAAGGAGTTAAAGAGCTCGAATAAACCGTTGAGCAGGTGTTTCATTACTTTTTTTTAATTGTCTGCATCGTTTATATTCTGATTTACTATCGTTATAACAACATTTGATAAAATATCTAATACTTCATGCTTTGTGACATTGATAGGCACGAAAACTCTCAATAGGTTTTAGTAAATATTTAAAGTCTGCATATACCACGAAAGGTACACGGTTCTTATGTGTAAAGTTCTTTAATTCTAGTATATGCTCATTATTATTTCTATTTGGTAATGTAATTTTACTTTTGTTTAAACTCTTACGATTAGTTTTATGAGCTTGTAACTTTTGTTTTGACCAAAAATAGTAAAAGCAGCAATCACATATATTTAATGTACGTTGATGTTGCGTTAACTGTTTGCATTCGAAGCGGGATAAATTTTTTATCCAAACATAATAATATTTACACTGCTCGTTAGAGTCATCATTATTATTTTTGTCATAATCATCATCATCATTATCTTTATCATCAATGTAGAAGCTTCCAACAAATAAAAGATTTATATGATTATCTTTTTTGTTTGCAGTCAAATAACTATGAAAAACAGCATAAGTATTGCCCTTCTTTCATAAAAAGTATTTTAAAAAATGCCTCGTTCTGATTTTCAAAGTACGCAATTTTCTTAGGGCTCATAGGAAACTCGATACCATCAAAGTTAAATTCATTTTTAAATTGGATATAGTTACAGACGCGGTTTGGATTTTTTTGCACTGGATGTAATGCTGGTAAAATAACCTGTTCAAAGCACTGATCGTCTTTGTTTGTTACATCCACGTGACCATTTTTTTTATGCAGTTTGGTAACTCTATAAAGAAACTGCCTCGCATAGGGTTTAGTTTGTTAAAGTTCACAACCAAATTTAAAACTAAGTGTAGAGACCAGCTAGATTCTTTATCTTGAAAATCATCCGTACTTTTTTCCATTGACTGTCTCACGCTTACATTAAACCACTTATTTACGTTAGTAGACAGGTAAATTATTTGCGATTTTGTATTAAAATATTTTTAATCTATATTTTTAAAATTATTTTCAATTATTACATATTTAGCCGTCGACATGGTGATTACTTTTAATGCTAAGAGTTCCTCGAGGGATCTTTTAATTCGTTGAACAAATTTTTATTCAGCATCCTTAAGAAACTTTTTTCGATCTAGATGCTTAACATTTACAATTAAAACTGTAGTGATGCGATCTTTGAATATACTATTTCTATCACTAAGATCTACTAGTACATTGTTCTCAACATTTGGAGCTGCAGTTGATATACCTTCACCTTAAACGAATGTGGTATGCACATTCCTCCACGTCTTGACTTTCGTTGCGACTTTTTGAATACTGTCATGTACCAAATCTTCAGATTCATTTTCCAATGCACTAACTGCTGCTTCCACTTCAAGTTCACTACCAGCCAAAAACTTTTGGTTGAGTGCTAAAAATTTTTTTTACTTCGGCTATCTCTAAATAATCATAAAATAGCTGTAAAACAGTTCTTATTAAAACCACTGATGATTGAAACATTAGTTTTTCTGATATTGTTAATATATGTCTTGAAGAATTAATATGACTATCACTAATTGTTGTAAGACATACGTCAACAAGTCGTTAAATATCAAATACGTTAACTTTGGTATCAACTTTTTGTTGATACGATTGCCATATGCAGTGAGCCATATCTTTAAAATATTAAATGAAGGCCATGACTAATTTCCAACGGAAGTTCCCTAGTCAAACAACTGTGCAAAAGTCAGCTGTTCTGGTGATTAATACCTTTTTAAATAGTCTTTGAAAATTGGGGGAAGGGGAGGGTAGTAAGTGGCATACTTTTTATATGTCAGAAGTTAGTTTTGGTGATGAAAGAGTTGAAAACAATTAAGAACTTTTTTTTCCGTGCATGCAATTTTATTTAGGCTTATACATTACATGAAATGGTTTAAAGAGTAGGGTAGTATATGGCACACTCTCGATGTCAGAACTTAGTTTTAGCGATGAAACATTTGAAAACAATTAAGAACCTTTTTTCAAGTATGCACTTCTATTCCAGTTGGGTTTATACATCACATGAATTGAAAGTAAACATCTTTTGTTACAAAAAGAGGCTCTATATAATACACGATTTATAATTAATTTCTACATACTAACATTCTCACATTTTTATTTTTTTTTATTTTAGAGAAGTGACAATCGTGGACATGTAGCTTTTGTTTCCTTTTTTTTCCAATCTGTCATTTTCTTTTTTTTTTAATTGTCAATAGTTCTTTTTTTTTTGTTTTTTGTTTTTCTCGTTTGCAGAATTTTTCAAGCGCCATTTTACACTCATTTATCATTTTTCGTCTCTCTCGCTTGATTACTTTAATGAGTTTTTTTTTGAGTGAAATCTGCATTCTTAGCATCAGCAAATTTTTGTGGTCATTATCCCACTCCTTATAGTTTTCGGGCAATGTTTGATATAAATCTGGTAGTGCCAACATTAACTAGTGTTGAGGTAGAAATGGATGTGCCACTTTAATTGATGCATTTTTTTTTGCTGTAGCTGCTACTTGCGGTGAAAGTGATTTCATCTCTGCATAAGGTGGTTGAACAAATTCAAGTGAGAGCGGTTGAGTCTCTGCATGTGGTGATGTTGGTGATGGTGGTGGTTGAACAAATTGAAGTGAGAGTGGTTGAGTCTTTGCATGTGGCGGTGGTGGTGGTAGTGGTGGTTGAACAAATTCAAGTGAGACAGGTTAAGATTCTGTACGCTCCTTTTTATTTGCTTTTTCAAGTTCTTTCCCTTCTTCTTCATCTTCTTGTTCTTCTTCGTTTTCCAATAATTTGTTCCAAACTAGTTAAGAAAGACACCATGTCAATGATGGAGGAGGAGCTGAATGCATCTTTGTTGCATTATTATATCTAATAAAAACCAAAATAAATATAAAAAATTAGTTGCATTACAAAATCCTTTAAATTAATGGGATCTATGAAAAAAAGTGAGAAATTGTATAATTACCTGCATCTACTGGTAGTGCTTCTGTTGCTTCTACTGCTTCTACTTCTCCTGTTATTTTCATGCCGAATAAAGCGTGGAATTGATCTAAAGGTGACTCTTCTGCAGGCGCTGCAACTGCTACTGCTGCTGGAATTAAGGGTTGTAGTGGAGCTTACTCTTCAAGTACTGCTTCTATGGGTTCTTCCAGAAATTGCCTTTTCTATTTGATGATGTCACGTATTAGAGCTCGAAGTATCTCACGTTGCTCTTATCTACGTTTAGCCCCAATGGTTTTTTTCTCGACAATCCAATAAAAAAAAAAAATTGTGTGTATCTTTGAGTGTGTGTTTTTTTTTATTAAAATGGCACTATCATATCCAGACAAAATTCAAGCGTTTAAATGGAAAGACTTGCAGCCTGTGATAAGAGAGACAACAACAATCCAGTACACTGAGGATGAGGACGAGGATGAGGTGGATCTCTCTTTAGTGGTTGATTTGATCCCTTCTCTTCCGTGGACATACGAGGAGGAAGAGCTTGATCTGCGAGATTACTTTGTAAATCTTTAAAAAGAATTATCTCGATTGTCATTAGCAGTTGAATCATTGGTATTTAATAAGACAATTGTCTGTGGTAAGATCGTTTCAAGTTGCTTTACAATTTGCGAGTAGATATGAAGATAAACTTAAAAAATTGTAGTGTTATTCTTATAAACATTTATAGTATTAGGATCCTAATGGAATTAGAGTTGATGTTAAGTTCAAAATTTTTTTCCAGATTTCCAAGACGTTCCGTTGTCATACTCTCCAGAACCATTATCTCCTTCACTAGCCGTTGGATCACCATTGCAGATTGACGATATCGCTTTGTTCAGTAAGTTTATTTTTTAAATTAAAAAATGAAAATTTTTTTCTTCTTTGTATACTTCATTTCTTTATTTTTTTTAGACTATAAACGTTAGTTTTTAAATTACTTTCCAAGGTCAATGGACTCAATTGGAGGAGTACCAACATTTTTTGAGTTGACAATGATTTCTGATTCAATTTTTTCTGATGCCAGAGAAGTTAAAATGGCCAACCAAGTGACAGTGTCACCAGAGGACGAGGTACTATAGCCATCGTTGATAACCTCCATTTTCGGTAATTTTTTTTTTTTTTTTTTCTGTAATGATATTCTTATGCATTTTTTGTTTCATTAGCTTCTTCACCAGAAGAACCACATATATCATACATAGATCCCAAATCAGCAAGGAGTTTGACACCGTACATCACTTAAGTAATAGATCCGTCATCACCAGTTCAAAGGGTAATATTGGTGATTGACATACCAGGACCACCTATAGCTGATAAGTCTATACCTGAGGTAGACCTTACTGTCTCACCTGAAGTCAATAGGTCGATACTAGCGGTCATCTTAATGGGATCGTTACCTTACTGCAATATATCGCTAGAGACATTTTTTACAATGTTGACAATTAAAGAAAGAAAGGTATCTACAGAAGATAGTCCGAGGAAGAAAATTTCTCCTAAACTATCGTTTTCAGAGTTCTAAACAAAAAAAAGTAAATACTTACAAACTTAAATTACGTTGTAATTATAATTGTAAGATTTCCATGATCTTCAAATAAATTTATTAAAACAATATTAAAAAATGACTACCCATTATTTTCTTTAACAGATCTCTAACGAGCATAAAAAAACATAACTGTTGGGATTAACTCTTAATATGCCATAAGAAATAATGAATGCATAAAAAAAACTTTCTGTAACTAAAGCATCGCAAACAGAGAGAGCTCTCCGTTCTAATTGCTTGTGGTATCAAAATAATGCAGCGCGCGTGGATAAAGAAGCTGTGCAAGAGAGAGCTCCATCTCCCACAAAAACTCAAGCAGCGCGCCAATTACACCAAGCAGCACGCACAGATAAAAAGATCTCTGCAAGAGAGAGCTCAATCTCCCACAAAACTCACGTGGCACGCGCAGAGAGATAGGAGGAAGTAACTGCAGAAAAGGGGAGGTGGGTCGAAGTCGCCACAGCGATTGCAGCACAGATATGTTGGAGTTGCTCTTGTTTATCTACTTACTGCTGAACCCTAATTGAAGCCATCAAATGTGTTAATCGAGAAAACAGAATTGCAAGGGTGCCAGTGATCCAATAAACATATTTTGTTCCATGTATATATTCATGGAAAACGTCTCAGGCCCACCTCGTAAGCGCTAAACATCACTGTTTTCAGCTCCTTTTCTCGGCCTCATTTCAATTCTTAAAAATATTGCCAATAGAATTTTCTATGTATTTTTTAGTCAAATTTTCGAAGATGTGGTTGGTTTTCCTAAGAAATTTCTTTTTCACTCAAATAAGACACTGAACGTGCTTTATCTCATAAAAGATATTTTTAATATTTTTTTAACAAGCTACACGAAAGTCTGACGTATTTTTACATCAAAAACTCCTTTCTACATAGCGTGCTCTCACCGAAGAATTTAAGTAACACGATACCAAAGAGTAGACGCTCAACCGTCAGAGCACGATCTAAGGGCCAGTGTGGCGCCCGCCACGCCACTCTCTACTTAAGCTTATAGATATTATTTGATTTATAACATTTAATTATCTATTTAACAAGGAAGTATGCTTACACCTTATAACTCAACACAGTTAGGTATAATTAAAATAGAATCTTTAATTTTTTATATGATTTTCTTAAAAAATCATACTCAATTTTGACAAGTTAGACCATCACACTCCGTTTCAGCTGAAACTAGTGGTACTAAGTGCACATCATAAAAATTTTAGTCTTATTCTTAAAGTTATAGATCCAAACATTTATCGCAGAATACTAAGCTGTCTCTTTAAAATTATCACGACTGTATCAAAGTAGTAGTGTACAGTTACTTTATTAGAAAGTGTTTCTTAGGTGCAGAATGTTATGAGTGTTTAAATAGGTCAACGTTACGACAGCATCTTCTTAAACGTTTTGAAAAACATGATTTTTCGAAATCAAATGTAAATCGTGGTTTTAAATTAACAGATGTACCAATGCTTCACAAACTTTAAATTATTATGATTTTGTTGACTTATAAGGAGAAAAATTATCAAAACTCTCAGCTTACTATTATTTTGCTTCAAAGTAGTTACTTCATATTAATTAATTTAAATAAGATCTCATAGGAAAAAAATTTATTGTAACTCGTAATTTTTTAGAAAATTATTTATTTGGTATACATAATTTAACCCAATCTTTTTATTTAAACAATAACTAAGCTTCCACTTTTACAGTTGTAACTTATTATGAAGAAAAAGATGAACTCAAACACATAAGTATTGCTGGTATTTCTGATAACCTAATTCATGATATACTTGCTGTATAAGAGTATCAAAAGATTATTATAAATTATTTGAGATCTAAGTTAGTAGTAGAAAAATTTTTTTGCATAACAGATGGGGCCAGTTAGCATTTTAAAACAAGAGCAATTTCAAAATCATACTTATCTAAAAAACAAATCTTAAAATAATTTTCTTAAAGGTATTTTTCGCTTCTATTTGTTAAAAAAATCATCTTACAGTATTAAAAGCAAATAAAAAAGTTCTTGACGTACAAGTCTTCAAGTTTCCTTTAATAACCGAGTTTTAACAAGAAAAACTTGGACAACTAGGCAAAAAATTGTTGCAACGAAGCAAATGTTCTTAATTCAAGTAAAGAGTTGTATGAATAATAAAAGAGTGAGCTGAAATTTTAATTTATTAAAGCAAAATAATTAACAGGCACTTTGCAATTCCACGATGACTTTACAATTATTGTTAAAACATAAAAATTTAAAAATACATCTCTAAGCTCTGAGTATCATGTTTTTTTCTTAACGAAGAAAATAAAAACCAAAAACCTACATCTTTAACTTTATCAAAAAATAAAAAATGACAACAAATATTTATTTTAAAAGTTTTTCTAAATTAATGATATTGTGACACCCCAAATCATATACCTCATATTAATTACTTTAAAACACAGAGTTATTTTTTTAAATTATGAGAAGTGGAAGCTCAGCGATCTTGAACCATCGAGCGGTACACTCAATTCTGCAATTGTATGACGTATACCTTAGTTCTTTCAAAACAAGTACCATCGCAAAACCTGAACTACGCGTGCAACCTCTAACAATCTTATGAAGCGCTCATCTTACAACAATTTTTCGCAGTGGAAAATCAAAGAATGTCAACAATCAACAATTAAGATACTCTTTATTATGTATTTATACGGAAAATATCATACACAATTTCGTCAGCAACTTGTACTTAACGTAAAATCCGAGAAATCAGCTGTTTGAACCATTTATTACTCCGTACTACGACTTCCCTTCCTTTGAGTATAACCACGGTTAATTCGTGGTAGTAACAATCGGCTTGAGAATATTATCTGTACCAAGAAAACTCTAAGATTAGGAACCAACACACAAACAATGTTAGTGTTTATATGTCGGAGAGCGGGTTCGTTGCCCTGTGTAAGAGAGCGAAGTTGCTCAGATTGCCGATTATATACAATATTTAAAAATAATTATTATTAAGTTTTAAAATTTATCTGTCGAGTAATAAATTAATTCCTGCACAATATACAGCAATTGTTTTTTGATTATTACTTTATTGAATTCTCATCGTTCCCTGAATATTTCCTTAAGTTAATTAATTTAATGTCTTTTTTAACTTATTCAATATCTTTCGAAATCTAGTATCCTTTTTAATTTATTCCTTCCCTATTTTGGGTACAGACAATATTCTCATTTCATGTAAACAATTTCATAAATATCCTAACAGCTATTATTCTAGTTTTTATCTTAAACTATATAAAAGGAACTTGCAATCATACGTGGAGGAAATGGTTTGCTTAAATAAGTACAATCAATTTATTTTTAATTATCTTATATTTATTCAATCCTATGATTCTAAGGTAATTGTATCTTCAATTTCTACGTGTATTAATTATATTTGAGTAATCGCGATTATTTACGTTAATAGTAAAAACTCGATAGTTTAAAATTTACTTAAAATTTATCTGCCGTTATTTTAATAGAAAATTTTACATAAATGACAATTTAAATTTTCCCTCTTTAATATCTTTGCTTAAACACATTAGGTTAGATTCGTACGAATTCTTATTACAACCACGGAAGGTTAATGTTAGGTAACTACCTATCCTACCAAGTCACGTAAGGTTAGGTCGTTCTCAGGGCCCTTGGGTGTCTTGAGCACTGCTCAAGTCGTCGACCCAGGAACTTCGCCTAGGAACGTGGTCGCTAACCCTATTGCCTTGACTACTTGGGGATGCGTCTCCACGCTTAAAGCGGTTGAGCACCGAAAGTCCAAGTAGGAATAGGTTAGTGGAAGGGTTACCTATAGGTGGTGTGCAAACTTACTTTTCAGCTCTTGGCCTTCGTACTCAGTCTCCTTCTCTCACCATGTGCTCGACACGGTAATGTACCGGTGCACGAGAGAGTTCCAGGTCTGGGTGACCGCAGATTTCCGCGTCCCAGGTTTGCTGGAAGAGGACTATTTTTACATTGCGCGCTGGTGCGTTTTATGCTAACGTTGTTTCCTTTTGAGTAGCGGTTTTTCCCTTCTTTGGGTGAACATGCTCTAGCATTTTTTTAACGTACTAGACGCACATTCCCCGCGCGCGGCGTTCAAATTTGAATTTTTGTGTTTCAAATAGGAATTTTTTATACATGAAATATATGTATATTTAAAGAAAAAACGTATCCCCTTGAATTGTCTATTGGACGGATTTTTTATTACAAGAAAAGAAATATAAATGTAAAGCGTACATTATAAATTCTAGGTGATAGAAGTGCCCCCTTGCAGTACTTATTGCATTACAACTGTGCTTGTGTCCATGAAGAGTCATTTAGTTAAGCTCTGATTGGTCATTTGCATCCTTAATGTAACACGTCCTCCTTAAACGCAAGAGTATAAAAACTCCTTGCACATAACAATTTCTGCCTTTTCTCCTTCAATTAGTGCTCAAAAGTATCTATATAGACTAGAGAGTTAGTACTGTTGTGAATTTTAAGCAAATATAAGACTTAATTCAGTGAGTAAGCTGTGTAAGAAGAGATCGAGCAAACCAGACTACTGTAGACTCGCCTAAAAAGTGAGCCAAGGAGAAACAAAAAGAACAGGACCGTCGACTTGGGTTCTGACGTTGAAAGCAGGAGTCTAATCATTGTTATCGCTACAAGTGCTCTCGCGTAGGATTAGGATCATCGTTGTGGCCAACCTTGTAAGATCTTGCAACTATGCGCGCGCAAGCAGTGGTGAACCAACGATCACGAAAGTAAGTTAAGTTAGAAAATTATAAATTGTATAAATATAGTCAACGCAATTCTGAAACTGTATAATTCATATTTCTTGTAAAATCAACTATTTCCGGCTTTTCTACATTAATTGGAATTAGAATCAGGACATAGCTTGGTTCTTAATTAAATTTACTTTTATAATTTAGCAACATTTTAATTACTAAATAATATGAAATATTTCAAGATTCAAGAATACTTATGGTTACAAACATAATTCGTATTGTGAACAAATCAAATAGACAACGTATGACAAAGACCTCTACAAAGACACGAGATAAAAAAAGCGAATATGATACAGCACTGCATTACATAAAATGTAAACTCAAGCAGTATGTCAACGACAGCTTACGTACGACACACTAACATCACTTCATAGATACAACTCAGTAAAACCTATTAACACAACGCTAAGTCAACGATTTAAAAGACAAGTATACTGTAAGTGAAAGCAAATAAGGCCTTTGGGATAACGGTTGGTTCCTGACGAAACAGAACTGAAATAATTTGTTTATAGAATAAATGTATGAGTATTACCCTTCACGTACAGAATTTTAGCCGTAACAAATTGTTTGATTTACTTAGAGTGTGCTCTAACTAGATATAAAATTTTTTTTTTTTTCTCTAAATTTTTTTATTGTTTTTCTTTATCAATTCTTAAAACTTTTTTCATAACGGATCAGAGACTTGAGAATATAACCAATGTAGCAAATACAGCTATAAGGGTATAGTAACTCTTACAATATTATAGGACAAGGGAAGCCGAAGAATTACTTGAATTGCTTGAATCATCACGTAACTTAGCTCTAAATGATTGAGCTTTATAAAACAAGCTGCTTTTTACATACCCACATAGAGTGGCAAAAATACACTACTCAAAGATTTTTTGTAAAATGATAAAAATGGTAGGTCCCCCATGCCAAATGCGGAAGAACCCATGGTTTTAAGAACAGTACATTTCAGGCTAAAGGGTAAAGAAAAAACTTGTGTGGATGGATTAACAATGAATATATAAAAGGATCTTATAATTAATTTAAAGCAACACTTTGATTCTTCTAAAACTAACACTCAATACATCGCTGACATAAATTATTTTTAAATAAAACAGGGAGAAACTGTGTGCGATTTTCACAAAGAAATCTCCCAACTTATTAATCAAGGTGCTAGAAAAGCCAAAATAGTGGCCACTCTCAACAACATTTCTGAGCACCAATAGCCTGATTCAAAGTTATATCCATGAATGGTTGTTCGTGAAGCATTCAGGCCTGCCTGATAAATTTAAGGCCAAAACGATGTCAATCGTACCAAAAACGTTTGCCAGTGCTTTACAGGTAACTTGAGAAGCAAAAGTTGTAAAAATATTATACCCTACACTTATTCTACCATGAACTGTCAGAACTCAGACATGCATCTTGCTTTGCAGTCAGACAAAATGCATCAGTATACTTACAGCGCAGATAATAACATTTTTCACATTTTTAACCTAATTAAGCCAACGCGCACTATGTTGAATAAGACGACTTTAACACTTGCTATCGCAATAATGTATCTTAATATTACAATCCTAATGACACAAAATTTTTCATGACTACATTTTATTCAGATGGAAAAATAGTATCTCACCCAGCTGTCTAGTATAGAAACTACTCCATTGATTAATCTGTAAAATTGTTGCAAGAATCGAATGAAATGCAATCTTACCAGCTTTGGAACGACTCATGTAAAAATCATTGAAATTTTGGCCCTACACAATCAACACAACACAAAAACCAATTATTAGCATATCTAAATTACCTCTTTCACACAAGTTAACTGTAGTGTCTATTTGGTAACTCTTGTACATTTCTAATGGGAAATTACCCCTGCACTTGCAAAAACATTAAGATACCACAAAATCGTGAAACAACACTAGATCTTACTCAAGGTGAAATTCTCTCAATAATCAGTAAATTTAGACCGAATTCTCCTAAACAAGGCCATCTTTTAAGCAGAAATAGTCCTTGTCGCGTACAGGCAGTGGCAAGGAAAGACCTGAATCAGCGTCTACTGACAAACCAATTTGAGCAATCGTCCGAGTGTTCGTCACAAGAAACATTGGCAATGCACTGGCTGCAAGACTTCAAATTTCACGATTAAATAAAAGTGAAGACAGTTCTTTCATAAAAACAGAAGCTGATGTCAATGCTATAAGAATAAATCCATGACTACCAAATGGTATCATAAATACTGATACGGAAATAGCGCTTGTTGGATTATATTCTACAAATATCATAACATTAGAAAAACTAACGTTAAACATATTTGATAAAAGTCACGTTTTCCACGTCTTAGTACAAGAAACATTTCTCAGTGAGACAGGAGAATTAAGAAATTTATTTCTAGCCAAAGAACGAGCTGGGTTTTGTTATGATACAAGAGACTAGATATGATAAAAAATACCTATTCTATTTATAGGAAAAATTGTACTACTAAGCGACAAAAAACAAGGACTTAAATTGCTTGATACAACGACAGAATACACAAGTAATAAAAATAATTTTCACGAAACAACAGATAATTTGAGCATAAAAAAAGAAAACTTGGAATCTCTGGTAACTTTTTAACATTTTAAACTTACAGGAGTAACCTTTGGTCGAGGTCACGGATACAAAATACCAACCAGAGTGAGAGTTTCGATAAAAATTTCTGTAACGCAGGCTAACCGCCAGCGGTAAGCACACCTGTGTTTGATAAAATCTACTCTTAGTATATTTGTAGGCAAAGCAGCAGTAAAATATGATAAAATTTGCTGTTTCACAATGGCTATAAACACTTAATAAGAGCCAGTATTACTTGAGATCTCTTCGGAAAATCTCGTAATTTTTTATTGAAATAATGCAGAAAATTTTCTTGACTTGGATTTTCGTGATGATATTCCCAACATAACAGCAGAGAAAAAAATTGAATATATTACGGAAAAACTTTGCTGGCATTATCTTGATAAAACAAGTTTCAAACAACTTTGCCAAATAGTAAAAGAGTATTTACATCTATTTTATAACAAAAGTAAGGCTGCTCCACGTACATAGTATGTACAGCACAATATACCAACAAATGACATTAAACCTATTTTTATCAAACAATATGGATAAACTCCTGCTATACACAAGATAGTTAGAAATTGGATCGATTAATTATTACAAGAGGAATCCATTAGCTAATCTTCTAACCCATACTAGATTTACTAGAATGTGAATAAATAAAATAAATGTAGTAGCGCCTGTAACATGACGATATGGAATATTTATGTGTATATCGAAACACACAATAGTTGCGAATTGCGGCAAAATATGCAAGTCATTCGAATTACCTAATCAAAGTCACTGACGCCACTGCTTCCCTGAGGGAATAAAAGGCTCATGCAAGACCATGTTAATCACTTTTGCCATCAGCAACGAGTCTGGTGCTTTGACTAGGGAGCTCTGCTTTTCAAAGCACTGTTGTAATTTTATACATCGCAATAAATAGCGAATTAATACATATGTATTTGTCTGCTTCTTCTTATATTATATTATTCACTTTCAATATTTCTCTGGCTATATGGGCGACAAAGAGGCTATTATAGTCTCCAAGTTTTCGCCGTACACCAATGAATCCTCTTTTGGGTTCCTCGGGTAAGTAGCAGATCTCCGGGGCAGTAAGAACCGAAGCTATTCTCTAGGTAAAGAAGTTAATGTAACTGCGGATCTTTAGGGCAATACGAACTGGAGAGACTCCAGGGCATCATCCACTTACTGCACCCAACAGGAACAAAAGAGAGTCAACAAGTTATTGTGAAGTAGTATCGTAAGACCACGAGAAGTTGTGTACCACGGGTCAGCTACATTTCAAAGACTCGTGGATTCTGTATTATTTAGATTACAAGGATCAAAACTATTTATAATTTGAGATGATATGATAATAAGTGTCAAAACTTTAAAAGAACATTAAATAAAAGTTACTAAGAATGAGTATTCAGCAGTAATATAGCAGCCGTACAACATTTTCGATACTATTTATATAGACGAAAACTAACTGTTTACAGAGATCACGAACCTTTAACGTGAATTAAATAAACAAAAGACCCCATAAGTCACTTCAATCAATGGAAAGAAGAAGTCTGCAGGTACAACTGGACCTTTAAGTACAAACTGGACGTTTAACCTTAAATGCGGATGCTTTATCGCGTAAACCCGCAGATTTTCATAAAATAAATACCGTAAAAGATTACATACATTTCAAAGAAGGGCGTAAAATAGTTTAAAAAATTTCAAGATCCAGCTGAAACAAAAGCAGCAGTCACTCTAACAGCTAAAGCTCCAACAGCAACACTAGTCATTATAAAACATCACAGTCCCGTATGATACCTTTAAACCCTTTTTTTAAAATCCTTAAAAAACGAAAGCATCTATCGCACGGGCCAATGATATACACAATCGAAGCTTAAGTAAGCTTTAATTGATTACTTCAGTGGAGTAAGCAATGAGAGGTAACAAGTACAAGTAGCACTTTAGGAGTGCAGGCAGAAGTGAAAACTTGAGCTTATGGTGCGTTGGGCACTTTTTGAATGGACATGAAGTATAATAATATAGAAACTACATTCAAAGGAAGTGATTTTATTTAAATAAATAAATATAAGTAAATAGTAAATACAAAATTTATCAATTTTTTTAACACAATACCATAGTAGCAACACAATTAAAATGAAATATTTAAATAAATAAATTTTCCGTTTAATTTTCATTTATAAGATAAATATAAAAAACTCTCAATCTCGTATGTCACGAGGGCACGAACGAATGCCCATGCAAAGACTGCGTATCAGCGTTGGTCTGAGCATTATTCCACGCTCACAGTTCATGCTTGATCGCACATAGCGCCGTTGATTGGATCCCACCAAGAACTACTTCGCGCGAGAATGTGGATTCAAAATCGTATGATTTTTTCAACAGACAGTAGGCGCAGGAATTCAAATTTGAAAGAATTCTTGGTATACTACTTATGTATGTAATCATACAACATTATTCAATATTTTTAGGCATAAATTAGCCAATACATATAAAGATTTCTTTCGAATTTAAATTTCTGCGCCTACTGTCTGCTGAAAAAATCATACGATTTTGAATTTGAATTCTCACACCAAGTAGTTCGCGGTGAGATCCAGGCAGTGGCGCTATGTGCGATCAAGTATGAACTGTGAGGGTGGAATAATGCTCAGACCAACGCTGCTGCGTATAGCATGCAGCGCTCTCGCATACCTATACACTCTGAGTATACGTAAAGGTATGTAATCTCGTCTGTCGCAAGAGCACGAACGAATGCCCATGCAAAGAGCGCGTACAGTACACATATATTATAAGAATACACGCGGAGTATATCTGTGTAAGATCTTGTCTGTCGCGAGAACGGTTGAAAATGCTCACCCACAAAAGTGCCCAGCGCGCCATAAGAAGTTTTCACTTAAAAAAAAGGCTCTAAAAATTCTCCTCTCATTCTACCGCCAAGAATGGAAGGAGGGCAAGAAGAACTTACTAGACCATCAAAACCTCAAAGGTTACTGAAGCGCAAAAATAAAAAAAACAAAGTTCACCTCTTACTAACAGACCCACAGGCACTTCACACTCTGATGATACAGAAATTCTAGATACACTGGAAGACAAAAAGAACCAGCAAGTATCGATACCCCAAAGAGATAAATCTCTACTTCCTGATTTCTTGAACATTAAATCAGATTTATCATTTCATCCATTCCACCCACTACTAACGATGAGTCACAACATGAAGCTATTACTGGAGCCAGTGACTTGCAAGAAATATTTAACCCTTTAGCACAACCGTCAACTTCTACGACTTCTACAAATAAAAAAAATCAAAACTGCACCTCGAAAATCAGTGAGATTTAAGTTTGACACTGACTCATCAAGCTTATCATGAATGCTTTGGAAAACAGTTTAAATGAAAATAATGATAAACAATATCCTTTAATTATTAGCTTGCAAAATATAAATTTTACTGACCTATCTTTATATCGAAATTATTACATACCACCAAGAGCAACAGAAAATAATGAAGCAGAATCAACCAAAACAAATTTTTGAAGTTTATAAACTTTATTGATGAATACATTAGACTATTCCAATGACTATAAAAATTGTGCAGAACAAGACAGCTTTCTAATAAGATAAAAACTACTTATAAGACGCTCCAAAGCTGCATCTATGGTATCAGGAGACGATGTCGATACTGTATGGATAGAGCCTAATGTTTCTATCATTGAACAAGAAGATAGCGAAGAAGCTAGAGAGGAGGAAAAAACGAATGGTAGTATACTCAATATACCTTTTCATTTAAGTGCTAAACAGCAAGACACATTTATAAAACAGCATAATTCCTTGAAGCAGAGTAACTTGACACCGTCTAATCGTCCTACAGCCGCATTCTGAATGTTAGAGCAGCAATTTAATGCCAAATGCAATGACCAAGGCACTCGTAAAGAAAGCACTATGATAAGACTTTTAGTAACAAAAAAATATAAACAGCACGCTTGATTTAAAGAAAGGAGGTATAAAATTTTGAAATGGGCTGAATCAAATGACGCCCTGTCATTATGAGATATCGAAGAAAAACTGAATGAAATTGCAAACCACAAAAAAAGTTTTCCTAGAAAAAATATATGTTGCTACAGCATTTGAAGAAAACTTAATTATCGTTATCATCATACTTATAGTTGACCATAATTGACCAAATGGGTTCAAATTGATCACATAAAATAAGAAACCAAAGGACCAACGCTATAGACTGTTCAATATTCCTGAATATAAGACAACCATAAGCACCTAGGGTAACACTCTGTATTTATTTTGCCTGATGAACTTACGCCATAAATGAAGAAAAAAAGGTTGTATTTATTATTAAAGTCTTATGTAATTATAAATATAATATATCATTTTTTACCTCTACGATTGTCACTCGTCCAAGAAAAACGGTATGTTTAGGTCCTTTTATTATCATGTCCTGATTCCGCCTTAAGTTACACTGATAGAATCTTGGCATAAGCAAATTTTCCGTCATATAAAAAAAATGAAAAGGAAGAGATTTACTTTTTTTTCTTTCCTTCCCTCAACACAAAGACTTTATTCAGATATTACTGACCTCCAGATGGACTAGGCCGTTTCGTTGAAGATACAGGGGCTTAAATGTATCAGGAAATATTTTTACCCTTTTCTTGACGGACACGTCATTCCCTATCAACTTCATCGTCCGTTTGTCTCGAGCATACTGCATAAACCCAAACTAGGAAAAAAAACCCTCTCTAAGTGATGCTTTTTTTTAATAACACACAGTTTACTTATACACTTTTCTACTAACTAAAATAGTGTTTTCTCACCAATACATTTTTTTTAAGATGTTTTCTGTCAAATGTTCTAGAAGACTACACAAAAAAAACTGAAACAAAAACTTCGTTCCTTATACTCACCTTGCAAACTGAGGTTTGACAAAAATTTAAGCACCTTAGCCACAAGATATGTGTATGTTAAATGCAACTTTCTTTCTTTCAACTCTGGCAATTCAGTGTGTGAAAAATAATTTTCATATAATTTTATTAAATCACCAGCCAAATCTTACCAATACCATTAACTGAAAACTGTTACTACCATGTGATCATCGTTGAAAATGTTTATTTGTTTATAAGTTCATGATATATGACGAATTAAAAATTAAATTAATAATAAGATCTTACCATGATGATTTCGTAAGAAGATGGTTTTAGTAGTTGAAATATACATAAATAAATTTTTGTTAACTGGTTTTCAAACAAAAACTCTCTTTACAATAGTTGAATGTAAGAATTGTCCTAAATTTAGTACCAATGATATCCAAATTCTTAATCTCTGATAAAGATAATAGCAAAAAAAAAGTGTTTTTTTATAATCAAAAGAAATTTAACAAAAATTTTTTTTACACGTTTACGTAATCCACTCGTTAAAATTGTACTTTTTTTATTGTATAACATACAATTTTTAAGCATAAAATAAACTATACGTACATGCAAAACTATCAACGGAAGATTTTATGCTTTAAAGATGTATTTTCAACCACTGACTTTCAACAACGTGAAGCCTAACACTAGTGCGTTGTTAAATTGTGACAAAAACCTATAGTGAATATAATGTCTAATGATTCGCTAAAAGCTTTTCAAACATGTGAGACATGAATGACAATAAACCATATGGTGTTATAACACAATTTTACGCAGGATTAACAAAGATATAATAAAGGCGTGACAGCAACACATCAGTAACTTCTCTCACTTTATTTTAATAGAGCATTACGGATCCTGCAGAAATGTCACATAAAACATTAAAGCCATTATACTACTTTTTGAAATGCAAATCATGCATGCCTAGTGCATAACAATATCAATTAAAACTGCAATAAAGAGGTAAATTAACCGACTACTCTCTAATGACTTTAATCAACACGCTCAGAAACCAATTTGTCGCAATTTGCTACAGATAACAAATACATGTCAACCTTGTCATATACTCCAGTTGCAGAGTAGACGCAACGTTATACCATATAATGCCTTAAGCGAAAAAAAAAAGTTTCAAGCTGATCAACAACTTCAAATCACGTTTCTCATAAATGAGGATGTAGTAAAGCACCAACATCATTCCTACCAAACTAACCAAAAATCGTAACCTTTTAGCTGACAATTTTAAATTACAAACCAATCTACAATCATAACTGTGGCACAACATCACCTGTAATGAATTTAACACGGAAGACTTACAACAGCAACACCTCAAAACATAATAATTCATAATATAAATTGTAGTGATTCATACGTAAAACATGATTTTTACGTCCCATTTTTAAATTCTATACTGTATATTGCTAGAAATATATACAGCACAATATGTAACGGTGGCATTTCCCGAGAGCCGCGTGTAGAGCGATTTTTTTTTTATGCGAACCCCGTTAGAATTAATTTTTTAGGGTGAATAGCATTTAAATGGGAGCCGATTAAAAATACGTTATAAACTACCCCTAAATAGGGTTGGAGGGCTATAGCGCGCCCGCATGAACTCGTGACCTTACCACATTGTTATTGAAGCTAAGTGGGTAAGCAGTGAGAACAATATTCATGTGCACTCGCAAGAGCGTCAGCTACTGCTGGTAACTTGAAGATTAGATGTAAAAAGGTAAATATTGTCTGCTTCTTATGTTGTCAGTTGTTTATTCACGTACTTACTGTCTTTCTCACTCTCATTTTGGACAAAAACATCTTTCAAATTTCATACTTAAGTAATGTTACCTCAAATAAAAGTAAAAGACCATATCAGTAAAGATTTTTTCACTCTACACGATAGTATTTTTGCAAAAATAGTTGACCTCTTGGCCAAAAATATTGTTGTTAGGTATTATCTTGCTTACGTTCCTGGGTATGCCTTCAGTACACAGTTTAAAACGAGTCCATTCATAAATTGCAATATTCAAAGTTTATTACAGTTGATATTGCTCATAAAAATCATTTATTTATCATCCAAATTTACATACTTTAAAATAATGCGTTTAAAAATGCTCTAAATACTATCTAATTATTTCAACAAAAATTATAGAGCATCTATTCAAAAAAATCATAAAATTTACAGATTATTAAATAAAAATTTAAGAGTGTGACGTTAATAAAATGTTTGGTTGATGTACATCTTTACTTAGTTAAAACCTAACCATCAATATAAACTGACACAATAAGAATAAAAAAATAGCTTACAACATACAGAAAATAAATTTAATCGTACTAAGTCCCCGCCAAGTGCCCACAAAAAGCCCGGAAAGTATCCGGTAAGTGCCCGGGAAGTACCTGCCTAGTGCCCGCCAAGTACCCGCCCAGTACTCGCCAAGTTCCCGGAAAATATTCGCCAAGTGCCCAGGAAGGATCCGCCAAGTGCCTAGGAAGTATTTGCGTAGTGCCTGGGAAGTCTACGCCAAGTGCCCGCCAAGTAGCCAGGAAGTACCTGCCAAGTGCCCCAGAAGTCCCTGACAAGTACAATAATATCGGGTACTTTCCGGGTAATTGCTGGGCACTTCCTGGGTACTTAGTGGGTACTTAACAGGCACTTTCCGGGCACTTGGCGGGCACTTGGCGGGTACTTCCCAGGTACTTGGCGGGCACCTTTCGGGTACTTTCTGGGTACTTGGCGGGTACTTCCCGGGCACTTACCGGGTACTTCGTGGGTACTTCCCGGGCTCGTCGCGGGCCCTTGGCGGGACTTAGTACGATTAAATTTATTTTCTGTATGTTGTAAGCTATTTTTTTATTCTTATTGTGTCAGTTTATATTGATGGTTAAGTTTTTACTAAATAAAGATGTACATCAACCAAAAATTTTAGTTACGTCACATTTTTAAATTGTTATTTAATACACTGTAAATTTTATGATTTTTTTTAATAAATGTTCTATATTTTTTGTTGAAATAATTAGATAGTATTAAGAGCATTTTCAAACCTATTACTTTAAAGTACGTAAATTTTGATGATAAATAAATGATTTTTATGAGCAATATCAACTGTAATATATTTTGATTATTGCAATTTATAAATGGACTCGTTCTAAATCGTGTACTGACGGCATACTCGGGAACGTAAGCAAGACATACCTAACAACAATATTTTTGACCGAGAGGTCGACTATTTTTGCAAAAATACTTTCGTGTAGAGTGAAAAAATCTCTACTAATATGGTCTTTTACTTTAATTTGAGGTAACATTACTCAAGTATAAAAATTTAAAGATGTTTTTGTCCAACAGGAGAGTGAAAAAGACAGTAAGCGCGTGGATTAACAACTTACAACATAAGGAGCAGAAAATATTTACCTTTTTACATTTAACCTTCAAGTTACTAGCAGTAGCTGACGCTCTTGCGTGCGCACATGGATATAGTTCTCACTGCTTACCAACTAAGCTCCAATAACAATGTGGCAACGTCGTGAGCTCATGCGGGCGCGCTATAAACTTCCAACCCCAGTTAGGGGTAGTTTGGAACGTATTTTTAATCAGTTTCTATTTAAAAGCTATTCGCCCTAAAAAATTAATTTCAACGGGGCTCGCGTCAAAAAAATTGCTCTACACGCGGTGCTTGGGAAATGCCACCGTTACATATCATGCTGTATATTATTGATATGTTGTATTTTAAGTACTTGACATGAGTTCAACTGTTTTTGCTGTTAAGATTGCCGAGGGTGGCAATAAGTTAAAGGGAGGCGTGTGACATCCCATGTTTATATTTAATATTTATTACTTCGAAACACAGAGTTTTGTTTGTAAATTGTAAAAAGCAAAAGCTTAGCAATCTCAAACCATCGATTGGTACACCTTTTTCTGCAATCGCGTAACATATAACTTACTTCTTTTGAAACAAGCTACCATCAAAAAACTCAAACTGCACGTGCAACCTCTAATTATCTTATAAAGCCTTTATTTTACAATATTATTTTGCAGTAGTTTATCAAAGAATTTGAGTTATAAACAATTTCAATACTCTTTACTACGTATGTCCGCAAGAAATGTCATACATAATTTTGACAGCAACTTCTACTTAATGTCAAATCTGAGAAATCAATAGTTTTAACCATTAACCACTACTTACTTATCTCACCATGACTGTGCTTGTATCTATCGAAAGTTATTAAGTTAAGCTTTGATTGATAGTTCGGATCCCCAATATAACACGTCCTCCTTAAACGTAAGAGTATAAAAATTAGAGGGTAGGTTTTGTTGTGTCTTTAAAGCGGATGAAAGACTTAGTTTAGTAATTAAGCTACTACGCGTTTAGACTTTTTTTTCAGAAAAAAGCCGTTATTTCAATGGCCTTATTTGCTTTTATTTACAATATAAATTTCTTTTAAATCGTTGACTCAGCGTTGTAGTATTAGATTTTACTGAGTATTTTGTATGAAGGGATGTTAGTGTGTTGTTCGTAAGCTGTCGTTGACATACTGCTTGAATTTACATTTTATGTAATGCAGTACTGTATCATATTCGCTTTCTTTATCTCGCGTCTTTGTAGAGGTCTTTGTTATACGTTGTCTCTTTAATTTTCTCTTAATAATTAATTAATTGGTCAAGGTATGAATTATGCTTGTGTCAATAAGTACTTTTAAATCTTGAAATATGGACAAAATTGTGGATGATATTTCTTGTAAACATACGCAGTAAAGAATATTGAGATTGTAGGTTATTTGCATTTGTAAATGTACTACTGCGAATCAATGTCGTAAGATGAGCACTTAATAAGATTGTTGGAGATTGCACGCGTGATTCACGTTTTTTTAAGGTAGCTTGTTATTAAAGAAGTTAGTTGTATGTCGCATCATTGCAGAAGCAGGTATATCGCTTGATGTTTCGAGATCACTGAGTTTTGGCTTTTAATAATTTATAAACGAAACTCTATGTTTTGAAGTAATAAATACTAAGTATGGAGCATGGTATGTTATGAGCCTCCCTAGCTTATTTCTGCTCTTGGCAATAATAAGAGCGAGAATAGTCGAACCCATATCAAGTACTAGCAGTCCCCCGTCTTGGTTTTGTCCAAGACTCACGGAATGAAACACCAAAGTCAAGTAAAAAGCTGTAAAAAGTTAAAAAAAAAAATTATGGTGATAAGTACTGTGCACTCCTTATATCATAAAGTTATCGCTGATCTTGAAAGGCCGTTGAATTGCTGTTTCTCCCGTATAATTTTAAAAAGGGCTTTTTTTAAAGCTATTTAGATTCAAAGCTTACAAAAAAAATATGTAATTAAAAAATTTTTTTCTCTTTTCTCACAACTTTGTTACCAGTGCAACAAAGTCCTGGAGCCTTATATCTACGTTATTTACCACAAGAAAATACAAATACATATTCTACCTATTTAAAAGTCTCGAAGATTCAAGAGATAACTATAAGGATCACATTGAAAGGCTGATCTCTAACTCAATAAATTCTTTCGTCATTTTCTTGACGCCTTAATTTGTATTCATAAAATTCATTTGAAGTTTTCCTTTTAATTCAACTTCTTATAACTTTTGGCATAGTTAAATCTCTTGTCAGCCCTAAAGACTATTTTTTTAACTTTATTAGGTTGTAATATATTTGTTGACAAGGGAGTTAAACGTCCGGTGAACCTAAAGAGGACTGATAAGCTTTTTAAGTAAAGACTTTCTTGACTGAAGTTTTCAGCAAACGTGACTGCCTGCATACCTCAGGATGATCTTCTCGGGTCTGTTATTATAGCACCACACTGATCAGAAAGAAGACTACAACGTTTAAAGCTTTAGAGCTAGTTGTTAAGCTCCTTCCCAACATCTCCTGGTATGATGTCGAGGACGGTGTCTAAAGCACCTTCTTTTTTTGCAGACTCAGTTGTTTCGGTGATCTAAGGTGGAAAGATTGGTTCGTGATGCTTGCCTATTGGAAACTGTCCTGTTGGCTCACGTTTATTTTTTTTCTTTATAATTGTTACGTTCTCCCAGAGCAGACCTTGGAGAGGATCGGTGATTCCTGGTTGAATGCTTAAAGTTGAGAAGGTAATATAGGGTTGTCGATCATCGAGGCTCCCAGCCTTGCGACGAACAACTCTGCTGATGACGTCTGCCAGTGAATGACTGACTTGGTTTAATAGTAGCCGGCTGTACATAGTCTTTTAGTAGACGAATCGTAGTAAAAATGTGTTTGTTGGCAACGTAATTTAAACTTAGGTGGTCCTTAAAAGGACTGATGAGATTAATGGTTTGGTAGGGAACTTTAATACTTAGAATGGCCCTGAAAAGAGCCAGTGGTGAGACTTGCAGCTATTTCTTATTATTATTTTTAATGATAAAAAGCTAACTGCGTGTAACTTGACGATTATCTTTTGGGTCTCTGTGTATGGAGACTGTTCGAAAAAGGAGGTACGCTGTAGACCAAAGAATATCTCGTCTTCGGGTCGTTTCCCGAATAACCAAACGTTATCGATAGTTAAGAAATTGGGCCTGGAAAATGCCTTTTCTGACGATATGCCCTTGAGTCTTTAAGGCTGCCTCACCTGGCTTGCATGTAAAGTGGAAAATTGTCCTACGGCACCAAGCCAGATGGTTGAATACCTACAAAGCTCTGAAGTGCCAGAGCAGATTGTGCTTTGGCTAGAAGCATTTTCTGGTATTCTACCGGAGACATTGATGTTTCGAACGCCTTTTTTTTCGTGGCTCTCGTTTATTTTTGGGATCCCGGGTGAAAACCGATTGATTTCGCTTGTACACGAAAGAAGAGTGTCGTCGGTAGCCGGGATACCCAGCTGCACGATGGACTTCTCTGTTTTTGGTGTAGAGGGTTCCTGTGTGATCGATGGAGCATCTTATAACCACTCTTTACTATATTTGATTTCTGGTGGCTTCAATTTTACCTTGACGCCACCTAGCGGATTCTACTAAACTAAAGCGCAGATTTAGATTGTTTTAAAAAACCTTTGAGATTATTTATAGCTGTTGTTATTAACTTTTTCAAGAAAAAAACTATGCGAAAACCATCTCAAAATCATTAAGAATTAGAATGCAAGATTTCAGCAAAATAAGTTCAGTAGTTTTCATGGTTAGCAATTACAACGGTTTAAGTAACTGCTTTACATGTAAGTAAGATTAAAATACAAACACAAAATATATATTTATGTGTAAGTATATATACATGAATAGTAGTGAAAAGTATTAAATTAAAAGAATAAGACATCAAAATTACGTTATACATACAAACTAATACAATTTATAAAATGAATTATTATTCTTGAGATTTTGTCGTTGCAAGACTTTTGTCTTGAACACATTGTAAGTAATGTTATACTACAGTTTTCATTTTAGAATGGCTTGTCAATAAGAAATGGCAAGCCAATGGTCACTATTTTTGCTGATTTTATTAGGAATAATGTTCGTGCTTTACAATATCGTGATTTTTTCTTCTCTTAGCTTAAGGCATTACATGATGTGGTGGTGCACTGTAACTAGAGCATAAGATAAGGTTTGTATATATCTTTCATTTTTTGATTGCAGCTTTAATCGGTAGTGTTATGCAGTAGGCATGGATACTTTGCATTTCACAAAGTACCCTAATGGCATTGATATTTTATACGACATTTCTGAGGGATCCGTAATGCTTCATTGAAATGAAATGAGAGAAGGTACATAGTGATGCCATCATGCCTTATTATATCGTTTTGAATCCTGCGTAAAATTGTTTTATAACACCATAGGGTTTATTTTTATTATTTTTTGCATGTTTAAAAAGTTCCATTTTTTTCAGGATTCAAAATTTTAATATAATTGGTGATGAATATCTAATAGTTCTTACATTCAACTATTGTGGAAAGAATTTGAGTTTGGAAACCAATGAATTAAAATTTATTAATGTATATTTTAACTACTAAAATTATTGTCTAACAAAATTATTATGGTATCATTTTTTATCGATTTAATGTCTAATTATTCATATACTATGAACGTATGAACAAATATACATTTTTAACGAAGATTTCGTTGTAGGAAGGAATGTTAGTTAATTATATTGGCAAGACTTGGCTGTTGATTCAATCAAATGATACAAAAATTATTTTTTTCCATAGTAAATTGCATGAGTTAAAGGAAGAAAGCTGCATTTTACAACACATATCTTGTGGCCAACGTTCTTAAATCTTTGTTAAATTGCAGTTCTTCAAGGTTTGTATGAAGTACAAAGCTTTTTTTTCGGTTCTATTTATGTAGTTGTCTAGACCGGTTGATAAAATACAAATTTTAAAAAAAAAAGAATCAACGAGAAAATAATGTTTTAGTATGTAATATTAGTGTACTAGTATATTGTGTGTATATAAAAATTTTGTTTATGAATGTGTGTTTTTTTTCTTTTAGTTTAGGTTGTTAAAGTGCGCCCGAGATGGAAGGTGACCTCATTGGGTGCGTAATGAACTGTTTTGTAAGATGGAACTTGACACAAAGTTAGAATTAAAACAATTTTAGTAAAGGTGGAATAGTTTAATTTGTTGAGAGGTGAGTAGTCAAAGATAAGGTTATTTCCAATCAAATAAGTGTTAAGTAGTAAACATTTTTCCCTCTTTTCTTCTTTTTTTTTTTTAGGTCTTACAACATTTTTGTGCGCCACGAGTCGATATGACAATTAAAAGATTGTAGTAAACAGTTGATCTGGGATTCGTGGGCATATTGGAGATAAGGAATGGTGGGTATCGTCTGTGGCGACTTTTTAAATATAAGGTGATGGCAGTTAAAACGGTAATGCTTTTATTAAAGAGGGTGGCAGAACTAAAGGTATCAGTATTAAATAGTTAAAATAATTGTAATAATAATGAGTCATTAATGTAATTTTTTTTTTTTTTTTCTTTGGGTTCAAAGAGCAGGATGGCTACGAAAGGTGAGCCAGCGTGTCTGTGAGTGGTGCCATGAACTAGAGTTGGCAAAGGTTGGGGAAGTGTCTGGAAAGGATGTGTTCCATCTGAAGTCCCTGCTTACCCTGGCTGAGATGTTTATTCATAACCTCCCATTGGTGGAAATTTCTGCCATATATTGATCCTTTAAGCTTTATATTGGTGAATATTTGTTGTAAAAAGTTGATCCAACTAAAGAACCAGAAGAGAAAAAGCAAAAAAATTAAAAAAAAATATATGTATACAAATGCAAGATTTCCCCTTCTCTGCTTTTATTATTTTTTAAAATAAAGTTCTTTGGGTCACATACTGGGGGAGGGGGGACTGGAATTTTAAAAACAATAGATCGGAAGTGGGTTACCGGAAGTCTCTTCCTCCCAATTCATTGTATTTTCCCCCTAACCCCCTTACCCTCACAGTCACTCGCCTACACACTTACTCCTACTCTATATCTTCTAACCATGCTACGCTAGACTTCTGCAAACCGCAGCCCACCAGTTCCCTTCACACTCCTAACCAATTAATTTTTCAACGAATTTTAATATTTTGTTATAATTTTTATAATTTTTATTTAACTGTGAATTTTTTTCTTCTACAATTCTAAAAAAAAAAGAAAAAAAAAGCACTTTCCAATACAGAGATTTGAGCCCTCAACCTCCTGCATACGAGTCAGTTTAGTACTCACGATAGTTGAACTAAATTTTCTATTTTTTTTTAAATCGCTTTTTAAGTTTTTGTTTTAGTAAACTACATAAATGCAGTACTAATTTTTATAGAGCTTTTTTCTTTCTATAGGACTGGTGACCCCCTTGTTACCTGAGAAATTCTGTGTCCTTCTACTTATCTAATAATCAAAGATTCTGATTTTTACCATGGGTCCCATGACACATTTGTACCCCCTGGTTTGCTTCTTTTTTTTCAATTTTCTGTATTTTATTTTTTTTTTTTTTTATTTTTTTTTTTTTATATAGTATTTTTTTTCATTCTATTGTATTTTTCCATATCTTTTTTGATTTCATCTTATTTTTTTTCATATTTTATTATATTACTTTTTTTTATTAATAAATGACTATATGATTACAAATGAAAAAAAACAAAGATTTTGATGCGTTAGTAGACAAGCGTAAAATACTACATGTTGCCGTACATTGTTTATTTTACTGCGCTTAATTGCCAAACAATTCATAGCGGCTGTTCTTAACTTCTCATTAGGTAAACGTATACGTGTGGGGAAAGTTTTTCTTCTGTATTTCTGTCAGGAGTTCCGATATTTCTCACTTGTTTTTTTTTTTTTTTGAGAAAAAATGGCATGAGTATTAAAATGCAATATTTTGTTGCATTGTTAGACACGTTTATGCATAGACAATCACACGTATCTGCGCAATTGCTCGTATGTATTGCTGAAGTGCGTCAATCTACTGTGTTTGTATATACAGCCATTATTCTTACTGCATATAAGGTAATGTTTATTGTTACAGGGTGCCACCGATGCGGATTTAACGAGGTGGAGCTCGCAACCTCAACCGGGCCTGTGTTGCCCAGGTACCCTCGGCAACACTTCCTGTAAAGTATGTACGTGGGTCTTGCTCTCCGAGACACCACCGGGGTCCAATATCGCGACGACCTTGGACGTCATCGCCTCTCGCGACGAGCTTAACACAACACAGGGGGGACAGGGCACACACAGAGAAGATTCAGCACTAGCAAGTATGATATTAAAAGAAAATATATATTTAAAATAATATAAAAAGAAATAAAAAATATACCATACTCGCAAGTGTATGCGTATGTGTGTATGAATGTACGCTCGTCGAGTGTGAATACTCGACGAGCACGCGGTGTAAACTAACAAACTTGGCAGACCTACGCGGGCTATTCGAAGGCCACTGCCTTTTACAATAAAACTACCTATTAGCAGGTACTTACAGCGACAAGGTCACTATTTTTCTGTCACGGGAACGCTCTTCTGGTCTTGGATAAGCTGGAGCGTATTCGCTTGTGTGAGTAGGCGTTCCTACTGGCAGTGGTAGTGAACCGACGACCTCGGCGTTGACCCTGGCCTGATCTGGCTCAGGAAGTCTTCCACCTCTCACAGAATTTTGTGATCGCTTACCTTTGCGGCAGGTCCAAAACACACTTATGGTCACCTTAGATGTCGCACCCCAGGTCACCAAAGGCCACAGCAAAGCCTATTACTGCCAAAACTCTGACGAAAAACAAAAACTTGCTTCGCTTGGGAAAAAAGGGAGAATGGCAAGACCGCTTCACGCGCGTTCGTAGGCCCAAGCTAATCTAGCGCTCCCTCGGCCTTTTTTTCTCTTCCCCTTCTTTCCCTCACCGCTTTCCCACCTAGTCCCTTCAACTCTTTTCGCCTTTTTCCTTGCTTCCCTACCTGCCCTAGCCTGTAGATAATGTCCTGACGGTTTCTTACCGTTACAATATATATATTGCTAGGTAAAAAAGATCGAAAAAAAAAAACAAAGAGAAGGTAGAGAGATACGGAAAAGAGAATGTTAATAAAAATATACGTGTATAATAATACTAATGTATGCCTTGTATGGATAATTTGATACTTTTCTTAGGGTGTAATATTCTAATCCCCGCAATATGAGTGTAAATAGTGTATGTGTCTTAAAAGAAGCATGTTATTTGAGAACATATACATTGCATTGAATAGTCTTGCTGAAGTTGCGGGAATTTTAGGCTCTGCGACTGGTTGTTTTATGTTTAGAGATATTGGAAGATCTGTAGCATAGTTTCTTTAGCTTCTAATTTTATGTCATCAATTTAAACCTATTTAGTTAATTATAAGTATGATAATTACGATAATTTAGTTTACTCCAAACGCTGTGGCAAGATAGATTTTTTCTAGGCATTTTCCTTTTTATGGGTTGCAATTTCTTTCAGTTTTTTTTCGATATTCCATAACGTTAGAGCGTCATTTGACTAAGCCAATTCCGTAATTATTATTTGCTTTTCTTCCTCTAAATCAAACGTATTATTTGTAATGCGAGGAAGTACATCTTGAGATAATAGTATAAGTAAGCTTTGGGTTAACTAAGGTTTATAGATACAGGTGTAATTTAATTTTATTAGGCTTATGTTCATAGGGTGACGTTACGAGAGTGTGCTGAGCACTGCCTACTTAATGTTAGAAGTCCAGTGCCTTTGAGTGTTAATTCTTGGTGATAGTCATAATCACAAATTAAATTAAGTATGAGAAGATCTCAAGTAAAATATGGCCATTCCTGAGTGTATTTTTACTCAGTCAAATATGATTTTTCTGAATTATATAACATAATTTCACATTTTCCTAGGGCTTCTTCTGAAGGTTTTGTGAAAAGGAGAAATTCACAAGTAGCACTGTCGATTTCTTCTATTATTGCATAGGAAGGTTTGGATAGTAATGAATGACCATACTGTAAACATTCATTTATATAGTCCTTATCAGCTGGAGAATAATTTACTTGGTGGTGATTTACAATTAAATAGCCTGTTTTGAGCTTGATACTTACGTAACCTTGTAAGTTTTGGTATATTTTTTGTTGCATAGGTAGTGGATGTATTCTGTTAGTACTACATTTATTGTTTCTGATTAAAAGAAATGTAACTGTAACTGCTCATTATCTGTCATTTATTACAGCTGTTGAGCGGGAAAAGCTATGTTATTTAGCAACGGTGATTCGTGCTTCATTGGTTGGTGGAAAATGTTTTTTACTAAATGAGTAAATTTCTTTTACTATTTGAGTCAACTGTTTGGATTAAATAAGAAGGAGATGAAGATGGCCTCAAGCAGTAGTTTTTATTGCGTTAATTAACGTTTTATAGGATTGCAGTATGTAACACAAGAATTTCTGGAAAAGTATAATTCATATGATCATGGTTCGTGAGATGGTATAAATCATTTCTTGTTCTGATAAATACGTGGAATTTATGGTTAGCTTCTGTATTCATTGTGTAAGTTTTAAATTATTGATTTTTGTTCTTTTGATTCCTTCATGAAGCGTTTCAAAGTTTGATCGTACGATATGCGTTTGGTTTGCGACCAGAACAAAAATATTTTCCTTTTTTAAGTAGATATTGTTTACCTCATAAGAGAAGAATTCTTAGAGCCTCTTTTTTTCTGTCATTGCTTGCTTTGCTGTAGTAGTGGGTTCGAGCTCACTTAAGCTTTGATTGTGGATATCGCTGTCCCTTTAAGTACGTGCAATAGATATTTTTGTTTGTCGAGGAATTTATGAAATGCAGAGATCTCTGTTATAGGAGTCTCTGTGGGAACTTTTATACTGGATGGTATTTTGTATACACGATTCTGTCCAAAGGTTACTCCTGTAGATTTAAAATGTTACGAAGTTAGCAGAGATTCCAAGTTTTATTCATTTATGCTAATATTACATATAATTTCGTAAGCAGCATTTTTACTTCTTATGTATTCTGTTGTTGTATTAAGCAATTCAAGTCCACGTTCAATTATTGTTACAATTTTTTCTATAAATGAAATAGGAGTCATAGATTTTTTTTTACGTATCAACAATTTTGTATCATAACAAAGCCTGGCTTGTTCTTCGACTAAAAATAAATTTTTTAATACTTCTGTCTCACTGAGGGGTATTTCTTGTACTTAAGCGAGATATACGTGATTTTTATCGAATATGTTCAACGTTATTTATCTTAGTGTTATGATATTTTGAGAAGTTAATCCAATAAGAGAAACTTTTGTATAAATATTAATAATAACATATGGTAGTAATAAAGATGTTCTTATAGCATTGATGTCAGCTCCTGTATCTATGATGAAAGTGTCCTTACTTTCATTTAATTGTGGAATTTTTAATTTACCATCGGTGCATTGCCAATGTTTCTTGTGAAGAACACTCAGATTATTGCACAAATTGGTTCGTCACTTAACGCTAATTCAGGCCTTAGCTTGCTGCTGCGTCTGAGCAACGGATACCGTTCTCGTTAAAAGGATAGTCTGGCTTGGAAGAATTGGGCCTCAAATTTTGCTGATTATTAAAAGAGTTCGACCTTGAGCGAAAGCTAGTGTGGCTTCGCGATTCTTGTGGTATCTGTACGTTTTTGCAAGTTCAGGGGTAATTTTTCATTGGAGAAGTAGACGAGTTATGAAATACACACTGCTGTAAGCTTGTATGAAAGGGGCACTTTAAATATGCTAATAATTGGTTTTGGTGTTGTGTTGGATGTATTGGGCCAAAATTTAGATGATTTTTACACGAGTCGTTCCAAAGCTGATAAGATAGCGTTTCATTTGATTTTTTCAACAATCTTACAGATTGATCATTTGAGTCGTTATTTCGATGTATAAGAGCTGGGTGTAATTGTAATGATAAGATATACTATTGCGATTTCATATGTTGGGGTCGTTACAGTCCACTTGTTACATATTGTTTTGATCGGGCTGAAAATATAGAAATTTTTTTGTCTGTTTTGTTGGTGTACTGGTAGAATTTATCTTGCTGTAGAATATAACTGCTGAGCAAGGTATATATCTGAATTCTAATGGTACACAGTAGCGTGAGTATTGGAGTATGATATTTTTTTAACTTCTTCTGCTTCTAAAGCTACTTGTAAAGCACTGGCAAACGTTTTTGGTACGTTTGACATCATGTTGCCTTTGAGCCCATCGGGTTGGCCTCGCACGAATGCTTCACGACCAATCATTTCTAGATATAATTCGGAATCAAGCTGTTATTTTTCAGAAATGGTGTTGTAAGTGGCCTCTATTTTAGCTGCTCTAGTACTTTGATTATTGAGTTGGAAGATTTTTTCGTGAAAATCGCGAATATTTTCTCCGTGCTTCATTTAAGAATAATGAATGTCGGTGATGTATTGAGCGTCAGTTCTAGAAGGACCAAAGTGTGCCTTTAAATGGTTTGTAAGATCGTCTAATGCATTCATTGTCAATCCGTCTAGACAACTCCTTACTTTACCATCTACCCTGGAAATGACTGTTCTTAAAAACATAGGCTCTTTCTTATTTGAGATAAGGGACCTACCATTTTTAACAACTTGTCAGAAATCACTAAGAAGTGTGTTTTGACCTCTTTTTATTAGTTTGTGTAAGGCAGCTTGACTCATACCTAAAGCTGAATTACTTAGGGCTACATTACGTGATAATTCAAGAAATTAAAGTGAATGTTTGCCTTTCGTTGCCCTATAGTATTGTTCGAGTAACTGTGCTACTGTAGCTATATTTGCTACATTGGTTTTATCCTCAAGTCTCTAATCCATTATAAAAAAAATTTTTTGAAAATAGATAAAGCAAAACAATAAAAAAATTTAGAGGAAAAAAAACGTAAACTTTTATTTTGTTAGAGCATACTTTAAGTAAAATGAAGTAAAGTTCTTTAATTTGTTACGTCCAAACTTTTATAAGTATAGCGTGGAACTTGTAGATTCATTCCACAAACAAATAAATTTGATTTATAATTCGTCAAGAGCCAGCCAATTTAGTAAACAAAGTGTGTTTTAATAAGGAAAATTTTTTTAATAAAAAACTAACTTATGTCTTACCTGATGATTTAATGTATTTAGAAAAGCCAGAAGTAGTTAATTTTACAAATAGTATTGATAATAAAAATTCAGATTCGCATTTATAATATTATACAATTTATAGATTTCTTAACTTAACTTACTTCTATGATCGTTGGTTAGCCACTGCTTGCACGTACGCAGTCATAAGATCTTACAAGGTTGTCCTCAACAATATTCCTACTCCTACACGAGAGTACTCGTGGTGATGAAAATAATTAGGCTTCTGCTTTTAACGTTGGAACTAAAGTCGATGGTCCTTTCTTTCTTATTTCTTCTTGATTCACTTTTAGGCGAGCTTACAGTGGCCTGGTTAGAACGAGTTTTTCTCACACAGCTTAATTATCGAACTAAGTCTTACACTTGCTTTAAATGTACGCTCTTAACGCGTAGCCTAATTACCAAACTAAGTCTTACATCCACTTAGAAGACGCAGCAGAACTTAATCTCTAACCTTTACAATTACTTTAGAGCACTTCATAGAAGAGAAAAAAAAATATTGTTACGTACCGAGAGTTGTTATACTCTTGCGCTCAAGGAGGACGCGTCAGTTGTGGATCAGAACGACTAATCAGAGCTTAACCTGATTACTCTTAATTGACACAAGCACAGTCTCATTATGATTACGCAGTAATTGATGGTTATAACTGCTGATCTCTCAGATTTTGTATTAAGCACAAGTTTAAAATTAACAAAGAATAAGAAGACGTTAGAAACACTCTTAATGTCAGTAATGAAACTGCTTTCACGCAAGCTATTGTGGAAAAATTCACGAAAGGTGTACTTAGCATGTACTGTTCATAGCGATTTCTTTTTACGTGGACTAGGTGTTTCCACTGTTGTCTTCTCGTTGATTTTACGGTAATCATCTTAATCACATGATAGCTATCCATGTCATCTTTCAAAAAAGAAGTAAAAGAAAGGCATGAAGCAAATGGACGATAAATAAGATTCATGGTACGACCCCAAAAGTCTTTCCTACTTAATATATATATACTAGTGGGGCTCCACCCCCCTGCACGCTCTGCGCGCTGACTCCCCCTTTAATTGTGTTATAAATGGAATTTCTTCAAAATAAGGTTTGTATTATTATTTTTTTAAGCCTTAAAAAATGATAAAATAAATTGTTAGTATAAAAATAACATATTGAAGCATATTTTACAGAATTTGAAAGACTATGGCATTTTTCGAAAATACTTGGAAATAGATTTTCTACGCTGGAAAATGATTACTGGTCTGCTTTTAAGAAAATACGAAGAACAAGCTGCTAATTTCAAATAAAAGTGGTAAAGTTTGTATAGACGGAGAGATGTGCCCTTGACTTTTTGTTGGTGAACTTTACTATTTTTTCTAGTGGCCCCCTTTTTTAAATGAGCTGTCTATCCTGTATGTGTCAATAGATATTTCTAAGCTTTTATAACTATATATGCCCCCTGCGCGCTCTGCGCACCAACCCCCGTAGTTGCAAACTAGATTTACGAAGTATGGAAAAAAACCCGAATTATATTAATTGTTGCTTAAAATTTATATGTTAAAAAAAAGTATATTGATCATAATGAATTACATGAATTTTTAACAATTACTTTTTATTTTCGTTGACTAATTACAGCTATTTCTATGGGATTAGTAGAATACGATTTTTAAAACGATATAATTTTTGAAGAAGCATGTAACGTCATGCTGCCTTTTCAACTGCGGAAATTTTTCGCATGGTTTATTATATCTGAAAATTTTTTTGGTAATACTATTTGGAACAAATACGAAAATTTTTCATTAGAGATTGTAAAGATGATCAAAATAAAGCTCTTTAACATTTAAACGAAATTTTTAATTCTGAAAATATGTCTTGTAAAGATTTTAGTTTACCAGAACCAACAGAAACGATAAAAAAAAATATTGATACTGACAATGATGATAGATTATTGAGTAAACATAAATTTTATAAAATGTTCTTACAACTCAGTCATGATCAACGTCGAATTTTTCAAGAAATAATAAAATTTAGAAAAAAAATTTTTTTCATCGATTGTCCTGGTGGATCTGGAAAAACTTTTCTAAACAAAACATTAATTTATTATTCCATATCAATTGAAAAATAAATTGTTACAATGGCTTAGACAGGTATTGCCTTTATTCTGCTCCCAAAGGGAATGACCACTTACAGAACTTTCAGACTTCCTTTAGACTTAAGCACTATAGAAAGTGCATTCTTCCAGTTTGAGCCAGACAAACAAAAATTACGTAATGTAGAAGTAACTTTTTAGGATAAAGCTTCTATGATACCGAAAGAAGCGTAAGAAATTGTTGATAAGACCTTGAAAGATTCATCTAGTAGTAATAAACCTTTTGGGACTAAAATAATAATTTTAGGTGGAGACTTTCATTAAATTCTCCCAGTAGTAAAAAACGAAAGCAAAATTACTATTGATTAAGAAACCATAAAGTTTTTTAATTTTTGGCCTTTATTTGATACTTTTTATTCAAAAAATAATAAATTTTCAATTGATAAAAAATTTTCTTCATTGCTACTGGATATGGGAGAAGGCAGAGTTAAAACTTTTATAATTTCTCATACATCAAAAACAAATGATGTGTGTTCTAAAATTTTTTATAATAATAATAATTCTATCATAAGTAAAGCTATATTAACATCTCACAATAAACACACTCATTTTTTAAACAAAAACATTTTAAACATATCTGAAGGACTTTGCAATGGTACAAGATTACGAATTACAAAATTATTTATATACAACATCGAAGCTGAAATAGTCACAGGTGAAAAAAAAGGAAATTAAGTCTTTATTCCAAGTATAACACTACAAACAAACAATTTTTTTTTGCTACCATTTATATAGTACAAAAAACAATTTTCATTCACCTTAGCTTTTTCTATGACTATCAATTAATCTCAAGGTCAAAGTTTTGATGCCTTAGGAGTATATCTTCGAAAACCATTATTTTTTTATGGGCAATTATATGTTGCATTGTCTAGATGTAGAAACCCAAAAAAAATTTTCATCCAAATTAAGTCAGAAAACAAATTTGAAATTAAAAATATTGTTAGGAATAAAATTTTAGAGTAACAAAAAAATTGTTCTAGAGTTCATTACTATTTTTATACTTTCTTGCAAATTTCATCTTCCATCAGAAAAGCAAATTTCTGTACCGTCTAGTACCCAGATTAATGTAATCATAAACAATCTGTTTTTTGTTATGTATTTTCAAATACACCATCATGGATGCAAAATTTTATCAGTGTGACAAATGTGACTTTAAATTTTCAAATCAAGAGTGTCCATCATCGCACGAAAAAATTCACAAAAAAAAAATTTTTGTATGTGAACTGTGTAGCATTATAATATTAGACAAGAAAAACTATGTGCATTACACAAAGGATTGCCAAAACATTGAAAAAAATTTTAAGTGTATTCCATGTGAAAAAAGTTTTAAGAGAAATTATCACTTACAGAGATATTTGAGACGTCATGAAAAAAACGTTCAAAAAATTATTTGTCAAAATTGTGGAAAAGTTTACGTAAGAGCAGAGCACCTAAAAAGACATTTTCGAGTATATAATCAAAATAATCATCGTAAGTAAGATGATTGTAACAAAATTTTTTGTTATGGTCAAATAAAATTATTTGTAAAAATTATACCTTAAACAGTTAATATATATAACAGTATATATAAAACAGTTAATATATAAGGCTTTACGAATATATTTACATTATATATGGGGAAGCTGGGGGGGAGCTGGGGAAGTCGGGACGGGAGATAGAGGGTAGGTGGGGGGAGCAGGGAATAGCTAGCAAAAAAGTAGGAATACTCAAAAAATGCAAGAAAATAAAAGAATAACTACCTTATTTGGGGGGAGCTTAGGGGGAGCTGATGGGAGCGGGGGGAGATGGGGGGAGTGGGGAGGGAGAAAAATCTCGCTCTAACTCTTACGTCTATATAATATAGGAAGATATAATTGTACTTAAAGCAAACATGAGATAAAAGTACTCAAAAATAGAGTTGCATTTGTTGTTTATTAAATTTTGCCAATCTCAAAATGGTACAAAAGAAGCTTTCTCTTATGATGATACACAAAGCAAGTCTTACGTGACATAAGTCTGTTTGTCTGGTTTTGGTAAAGTAACAGAAGAAGGACAGTGAGTTACAAGGTACGAGCCTACCACTCTTTTTTACATAAAATACATTGTAACTAAGAAAGTTTTAGTACTGTAATGTTTCTTTCTTTTAACTGATTTTATTATCGTAATAGGAACCAAATTAATTGTTTTTTACACAACTTTTAGATATAATATTTTGTGATAAAACTCATTAAAACACCCTGGTGTATTATTTATTTAACTGCTGTGTAGTACTCTCCACATGAATTGAAAAAGTCAAAATATTTTATAAGACATTTATTAAATATCAACGTAATTTTAATTGTTTGCACAGTCAATCATTATTTCTCACTTATGGAAACTGTTAAAGTAATATTGTTATCGAGAGGAGTCTAAAAACGACCGAAATAACTTTTGTTTTATCAATACGATTACATTCACACGATCAATTGTATAAATAGCTGATTTATTCAATATAATGTCAATTCCTTCATTTAAGAATTTTTTTGCTACCCATAATATCAGTAAAAAAAAGAGAATAATGTCATATTTTAACAGTCTACCATTTCATTTTTTAATTACTTTCTGCTTAAAAAATTATGTTACTAGTTGCAGGATCTATTAGTTATAAGGAAATATCTAATAAGTACTTGTGATTATTAAAAATAGCTATCAATTATCTGGACAAACTATCAAATCCATTAAAAGCATGTTATTGTTGATGTAAAAATTTTAATCATCTTTCAACTCCCCATAACTACTTGACTATCTATCATACTTACTTCAAAACTAAGTTCCAGCTCATGTGATAGAAATAAAATCTTTAAAAAAAATGATTAATTTCATTTTTTCGTCTTATTTTAATTTCATTAGTTCATCAAAGGCTCAAGCTAGCCAAGCAAGTTGTAGAAAGCTTATTATCTTGTCAAATATTTTAATGTTCCACCACCATGATAAAAGTAATGCAGTATGAAGTTAGACTATCTATGATGTACAACTTTTGAATCATAACCATACTGGGAAGGAAAATATCTTAGTTTTCGGTGGTAAATCATGTAGCTTATAAAAGTATTATAATAACTATAAAGTAGATTCAGGGTAGCAAAAAACTTGGTAATTTTCGTTAATCTCATTTTTTTTTTAATTTACTGTTCCGTTTTTTAAATAACAATAAAAAAAAAATTATTCACTTTCTTGAATGTTTTAGTTAAGATGAGTATTCAAATTAAGATATTTTACGTAAAAAACAATTATTTATATTTAAAGAAATGACATTAGCATTAGTCAATTTTATCATGTTCTATATTTTTATTCGGTCCAATACTTTTAAACAAATAGCATCGGAAATATAAAACACTAGATTCCCCCTCCCCCACTAACAGGGTCGTTGGTTTGCACTCTCTCACGTTATAATAAATGAAAAGGGCTATTTGTTAAGACTTTAAACATTTAAAACTAAAAAAAATATATGACTGCGGAATTGTTTTTTTTTAATCTTACAACCTCGTTACTAGAGCAATAAGGTTGTGGAGCTTTATCTCTTCATTTTTTATTGCCACAATAAACACAAATACACATTACTCTACGTATTTAAAAATCTGGAAGATAAATGGGTTATAATGGAAATCTGATCTCTTACGTAATGGATTGTTTATTTGTAGAATTTGACACTGCTGTTGTAATTTCGATGAATGTTCTAAGTTAGTTTCTTGACCAAAAATATTAACATTTGAATCATTTAAGGTTTTCCTTCCAATTCACTCTCTTGTGATGATAGGTATGTTTAAGACTTTCGTAAGCTGTAAGGGCTAGTTTTTGTCAACTTTTTTAAACGGTAATATATTTGTTGGCAAGGTAGTTTGATGTCCAATGGCCCTAAAAAGGACCGATGAGCTGAACTCTTTTAGAACGAAGTTTTTTGTGTGGCGTGTCTTGGGGGGGGGCTGGAATTTTAAAAACGACAGATTCTTATGAAACGGAAGTCGCTTACCAGAAGTCTCTCCCTTCTTATTTATTTTATTTTCCCTCCTACCCCACCACCCTTACCATCAGTCCCCTACATACTTTCCCTCACCCTGTCTCTCCCAACCGTGCTGCGCTAATCTTCTACACACCTTCTCTCATTACTCCCCGTTTCGCCTCGCCCCACCATTCTCTTTCACACTACACCATTAAAGCACACATATAAAGCAGTTAATATTTGATTTAATCATCATTTTTTTTCCCCACTATAATTTTTTTCATTAAATTTTAAATTTCTTTCCAATAGATCTGAACCCTTGACCTCCTGCGCACAAATCGAGTATCTTACCCACTCTGTTACGAGTGCTCTTGGCATGAAATTCCGGTTTCTTCTACTTATACAGTGGTTTGTAACTGAATTTAAATTTAAATGTTTATTCACTGATTATTAATTGATTTTGTTAAGTAACATGTTCTATTAATTATTAAACTATTGATTTGATTAACTTTTTTTTTTCAGTTGAAAAATTATTTTCCAAACTTTAATACAATAATTTTTTTTGTATCAGCTTTTTTATATATTAATAAATATTTCTTAATTTTTATTTATTAAATTTTCCAACTTTTTTCTAACAGTCTTGCATTTTTTTTATCGTTTTTTCATCAATGGTTACTTCATACAGTGTTCCATAAATACAGTAATTAATCTTCGTTGCATTTTATTCTTTCATAGTTCTTGTATTCGAGAGTAAGGTGATTTTTTTTAATTTTAAACGTTCATCACAGTTAGCAGGGGGAAGGTTTAGAGAGGTAGGAGGAGCGCAAATATGTAGCAACGCTGGCAATCATTCTTTTCAGATGGATATACCTTTGTTAGCGCTTTTGAAAATACTACACCCTTCCTTTCTTATTTTATTGAAAATATTACTTGTAAATTGATTTCAAAATCTTAGACGGTTATGTAATAGTAATCTATGATACAAAACATTGGGAGTTTTCAAAAGATTATTTCCTTATAAATGCTATTTTACGTGATTCTTTTATAAAGTTCAATAATAAATTGCGGTTTTTAGAACTAAGTTATTTATGTTGCGTGCTTAGGGGGCTGGAATTTAAAAAACAACAGATTGTTATGAACCATAAGTAGCTTATTGGAAGTCTCTTTCTCCTAAGAAAAAAAAAAAGAAATGAAATAAATAAAGTTTTAAAAAAAAGATAATAACAAATAATATGAAAAATTATTAAAAGATGTAATAAAAAAAAAAGAAACAAAATCAAAAAACACATTAAAAAATTATATAAAATGATACAAAAAGACATGAAAGAATACAATGGAATTAAAATTAAATATAATTCAAAGAAAAATGAAAAAAAAAGATTTAATGAAAAACAGAAATGCATTTGAAAAAAAAGTGAAACAAAAAAAGTACTAAAATGAAAAATGAAAAAAAATGAAATAAAATAAAAAAAAGACATAAAGAAGACATAAAAAATATAATGTAACAAAAAAAAAATGAAATAAAACAAGAAATAAAAAAAAAGAACATCAAATAAAAAAATACATAAAATGTAGGAAATCAACAAATTAAGGAAATTTTCAAAAATAAAAGAAATTACAAGAAACAAACCAGGGGGTATAAATGGGTCATGCGACTTACGGTAAGAACGAAGTTCTTCAAACATGAGATGAGAGTTACGAAACACAATTTTTCAGGTAACAAGTGGGTCACGAGACTTATAGAAAGAACAAAGCTCTATAAGAATAAGTACTGAATCTATATTTTGTTTAGTAAATGAAAAACTTAAGAAACGAAAAAAAAAAAAAAAAAAAAAAAAAAATTAGCTCAGCTCTTACGATGGTTGAAATTCATGAGTACTGACCTTATTTTTTATTTTTTTTTTTATTTTTTATTCGTTTTTAAAGTTTTTGTTCCAATTAACTGCATGGATTCAGTATTATACTACAGTACAGTACACTACAGTGCTACAGAAACTATACCGTTTGATGAAATTTATTTTTTCTTTATCGTTTCACTGTAAGGTTTGCGCAGCGCAAATCTCAGAAAGGATTGATGATTCTTTGTTTAATGGTTAGAGTAAAAAGGGGTAATGTAGGGTTGTCGATAGCTGGGGTTCCTAACCTCGAGACAAACGACTGTGCTCATGACGTCTTCCAGTAGATAACGGACTTTATGTTATAGTAGCCGGCTTCATGTAGTTGTAAGTTGACGAATTGCTTACAGAACTAGTGTTGGAAAAGTATTGGTTGGTAAAGTCGTTTAACGTTAGATGGCTTTTAAACGAACCAATGAGATTGATGTTTAAAAAGGGAACGTTAATACTTATAATGGCCCTGAAAAGGGTGACTCGTGGTACTTACACTTATGTCTCATTATTATTCTCGATAATAAGGAGCCAGCAGCTGGTAGCTTGACTCGTACTCTAGGAGTTTTTGCGTATGGTGATGAAGCAGGAGAAAGGTACGATACTGGTAGAAAAACATATTATTTTCAGGTAGTTTTCTGTGTAACCAACTGTTCACCATTCGTCCGGAAAGTAGGCCTGGTGAATACCTTCTGTGTGGGTGTGCAGTTAGGATGAACCAATGACAAACCAGGGGGGATAAATGGGTCATGGGACCCACGGTAAGAACGAAGTTCTTTAAACATGACATGAGTGTAAAGCACAATTTCTCAGGTAACAAGGGGGTTTCCAGACCCGTAGAAAGAACGAAGCTCTATAAACGTTAGTACTGCAATTATGTAGTTCACTAAACAAAAACTTGAAAAACGAATAAAAAATAAAAATAAAAAAAATTGTTCAGTACTCACGATGGTAGAACTTCGTGAGAACGTCGTGCATGAATACAGTACTCACGAAGTTTAACCATCGTGAGTACTGAACTATTTTTTTTATTTTTATTTTTTATTCGTTTTTCAAGTTTTTGTTTAGTGAACTACATGAATGCAGTACTAACGTTTGTAGAGCTTCGTTCTTTCTACGGGTCTGGCAACCCCCTTGTTACCTGAGAAATTGTGCTTTACACTCATGTCATGTTTAAAGAACTTCGTTCTTACCGTGGGTCCCATGACCCCTTCATCCCCCCTGGTTTGTTGTTTTTTTTTTTTTTTACTTTATTTCTTGTTTTATTCATTTTTTTTTCATTTCTTGTTTTATTTTTTTTCATATTTCATTTTATTACTTTTTTTTCATTTTTTGTATTTCCTTTATTAAGTTTCTTTCTTATTTTCATATTTAATCTTTTTTTTTTCATATATCATTCTTTTTTTTCATATTTAATTTCATTACTTTTTTTTTATTTTTTTGTATTTCCTTTATTTCTTTTTTTCATATTTTTCTATTTATATTTATTCTTTTGTATTTCCTTTATTTCATTTCTTCTTTTATATTTTATTTCATTATTTTTTAATATATTATTTTATTTGTTCAAATTTTATTGAATTTCATTATTTTTTTTTTCATATTTCATTTTTTCATATTTCGTTTCTTTTTTTTTTATATTCAATTTCATTACTTTTTTTCATTTATAACAGTAATTATTAGCATTACTGTAATGCCAAAAAAACCTCAGGTTTAATGAAAATCGGTCGGTATATTATGCATCAAATGCATAAAATACAAATATTTAATGCGTAACAACGCGCCTTATTATATTTAATCTACATAACCATATTTATGCTAATTAAATTTTTTTTTTTTTTTTTTTTTTTAGATGTCTCATTAAGAAAACAAATACATTATTTATCATAAATTAAATGTAGTATCAGTGAATGCATATAAAAATGGAACATTATAGTTATGAACCACACGATAAACCGAGTTTCATTAGTCGGCAGCGCTCGTAGCAGAGTGGGTAAGGTACAGGACTCACATGCAGAAGGTCGAGGGTTCAAATCTCTTTATTGGAAAATTTTTTTTTTTTTTTTTTTTTTTTTTTTTTTTTTTTTTTTTTTTTTTTTTTTCAGAATTGTAAAAGAAAAAAAAATTCAAAGTCCAAGAAAAATTACTGTGGAAAAATAAAATTAAAATTTGTTAAAAAATTAATTGCTTGGGAGTGTGAGGGGGAATGGTGGGTGAAGGTGTGGAGAAGAGTAACACGGCACGGTTGACAGATATACATATATAGTGTGAAGAGGGGAAGTGTGTAAAGAACAGTTGGTGAGGGGGACGGGGTAAGGGGGGAAACTTGAGAGGTAGAGATTTCGGATTCAAAAAAAAAAATCTGTCGGTTTTAAAATTCCAGCCCCCCGAGTAACGCGACGTAAAGAACTTCGTTCTAAAAAAATAATGATATTTGTAGCTGATGTATCTGTCTTAACGCCTCTGGGTTATATTCTCTTGCTTGTTGTGGTAGCAAAATCTTCTTTAGTAGCACTACCCAGGTTTAAAAAACGATCATAAAACTCTGAATTGTTAGAGCAGACTGTACTCTGTCTAGATATTGTCTGTTGTAATGCCAGTAATGAGAGCGTTTAGAATGCTTTTTATTCATGACACTGGTTGATTTTTAGTAGAACGGGAAGAAATTTAATGTACGTTCCTTAATTATTAAAGAAGAGTGTTGTTGATAGCCATAATGCCTAGCCGTATGACTCACCTCGATATTTTTAATGCACTACCGGTGAACAACTACTATGGTTTACAATTTTACTTCCACGCCACCTAGAAAATCCTACTAAAGTAAAAATCTACCGTATTATTTAATCTAGATTGCTTATCATAATGCAGTAGTCTTTCAATTTAAAAAACATACCAATGTTTTTAGAATTTCTACATCTAGTCAATCCAACATACAATTTATCTTTGAAAAAATCAGTTTAAAATTATGACTAATTATATCAAAATATTTACCGTGAAATTTATTTGTTGTATTTAAAAACGCTATTGCTCTAAAAAGTTGTTTTATACACAAAAAATGCGTTAAAAAAATAGTTTTCCTGAACGTAATGGAAAATAAGGTATAAGAACTCTGTATTTAAATTTTATACCTGTGATGGCTTCTTTTTCAATATTAAACTTTAAGAGTTCTGATATTTCTAATGTTATGCCGTTATTGAAGCCATGATTGTTACTTAAATTTTTTATCAGTTCAAATATTGTTTTATTCTTTCTGAGTCTAGACATGGAGGTTTAGGCCCTAAAAATTAAGTTATGCAAAAATAACCTCAAACTTTAAACTTTTTATATTCCTCTATGAAATCGTGGTAAAAAATTTGAGGTCAAATAATAGCATATTTCTAAAATTTCAAGAGATGTGAAAAAAGTAATTCATCATTATTTTGCTTAATCAAAACACTCAAAATTATTAGAAAAACGTAAAATCACCAACAGAAATATAGATGAACTAGCAGCCCCTTCCCCACCTCAGTCTTACGTGTGACTCACTGAATGGACAACTATAGTGTGTTTATACGTGATATTAAATTTTCTTAGTTAATAACCACGAAGTAATGAACAGAAAAAAGGTGGGTACACTTAAAATAACAATCTCTTTGTGGGCACACGTGTGTGCGATTTCAATAAGCAACTTCTTTTCAAAAAAAGCATTATGTCAGTTCACTAAGCGCCACTTGATCTTTATATCCACAGTACAAGTATTTTATACTTTCTGGAACAAATACCAAATGAAATGTTTAAGAACGCTATTTATTAACTTTTTATCTGAAAACTTTTACTCTTTGTGTTAATTTATGCATATTTTTATTATTTTTAAAGTTATTTTTTTATTAATAGAAATCTATCTTTATTTGATTTATTAATAAAAAAATCTCTTTCTTCTGTGGTCTACTACATAACTTAGAACAAAGTTTTTTTAAATCAGTAAAAAGAATAGTTAAGTAATAATATTAAGTTAGAAAATGATTCAAATTTTGTACATTAACAATAACATACTCCTCATTTATTTGCTTGTTTGTGTTGATAAGTGACAGCTAGTTTTAATGAAAATAAGTACCACTAGCTCATTTTATAATTTCTAATAACTTATTGATTCTGCAATTAGTGACAAAAGGACCTTAAACAGACAAAAAAAAGGAATGGGACGGCACATGGTTAAAATATAACATTATTTTTTATTTTTACTGTATATTATAAATAATCAAAGAAATTTTTTAAATCAGTGATTGACATAATATTAAATGAAACAGCTATTTTAACAGTTGATTATGTGAACGTAATCATATTGATAAAGTTAGTTGTTTCAGTCGTTTTTGGACTTCCCTTGAAAACAATACGTAGACCAAAGTGACCTGAACACCCTAAGTCATTATTAATTAATGATTCTAAATATGATTAGTTAAATATTTGTTAACTAAAATACTCGTTCCTTGCACATTGCTCTCACGATTTCTATAAGCATGAAGTAATGATTCCCTTTATAATTGACATAAAATTATGTAGTTGTTTAAGAAATGTCTTATGAAATATTTTGACTTTTCTATTAAATATAAAGAGTACGATGATATAAGCGATTAAATATATAACTTATTATTATGTTTGCATCAACTTGGTTATAAAATATTTCATCTAAAAATCATGTAAAAAAAATTAATTTAGTTTATCTTACGATGATAAAAGCAGTAAAATGAATGACACTTCAGAGTACTTGAAGGTTTTGAGTTATAATATAATTTATTTTATAACCATATCAGAAACAGATTGATTTCATTTCTATTATAAGCTTACAAAAAAAAGCAGTTGAGACGTGATAAGGTTATTAATTTATAAAAATTAGATTTTGAATCATAAGACTGACAGATTTAGAAGAAAAAAGTTTCTTATTTGTAACAAAGTGAAACTATATTTGGAATTCTTTTAACTGTTATTTATTATTTCACTAGGATTTATCACTTTGTCTATCAATTTAGAAGAGCACTATTTTTATAAAAAAAAAAGTTGGTACTCTTAAGAACACAGCCTGATACTGAACCATGACTTTTCATTTATTGTGTAATTATAGCTATACTTTACAACTACGCCAGGCAAACTGGTCTAGAAATTTTTCAACATTCGTACAATTACATTCCTTGACGTCATAGTGCTAAGCTAGAAGACTGCATGAATCGAGTTAAAGTATGCCACAGCTATGTTATACATACCTTATCTATACTTAGAACTTTTTTAAAAGAAACAATTTCGTATTATTGAACTCATATTTCATAAATACAGGGCAATGATATTTCTCTGAAGATTCATGATATTCCCTTAAAATTTACGTTTAAACGAAAGTAAATCGTTAGAAAAATTTGACTTGACACAATCAATTACGTGCAACACTTGTTTTAATTAGTAGTAACATATAACAAATTTAATATAATTACGTACTTATATAAAATAAATAAGAATAACGAAAGAATTTTTGTCCTTTATTATATATTGTTTCTCATGTTGTCTTAAAAAAAAAATTAAGGTACTTACATCTGGCTGTAATACATAATATTATATAAAATAAATGAAAAATACTTCAAAAATGAATTACATGTTAAGGATGAAAAATTACGATCTTCTTGTTTTATATCTAATCTGACAGCTTTGAGTATAAGTCGTAAAGATTGAAAAATAAGAAACGGCTTAGCAAGATACAACTTCTGACTTACAAGTTATGAAATTAACTATAAAGCGTCAAGTTTAGTATATTGAAGTGTAGTTTTATGGGAAAAAACTTTTAGAAAAGTTTTAACTTTTCTAACACACTTGTTGTGCTACAACTTTTTTTTAACCCAACATTACTTTTTTAAATTATTTGAATTCTTCTTAACGCAAAGATTTATTATAATGCTATGAGGCTGACAAGACAAAGTCAATTATTCGAGTTCCAATAGGTGTACTGCTGAATATTATGTTCAATGAAACAAGCAATATAAGGTAGTTTCTCTGACAGAACATGCTAGAATCTATTCTTTATTTACTAGTTAAGTGTTTCTTTAAATATTAATATATGCAGAAGTTGCACTAGATGCCTTCGATATTAGGACTTTGGTAGATAACTACCAATTTCTTAATATTTTTTGTTTATTTGGATAATTTAGAATATATGTTTTATACAGTATGCTCATAATTTTTTAATGTTCTTTAATTTTCGCTCTCTATTTGAGATGACAATACTTTTTTTGTTACCCTATCTGCGTACCCTTCTAAATTAAAATTATTATTATAAATGTATAACTATAACAAAAGTATGTAACAACTGTAAAACTGTTGAATTTATTCACAGCTTATGTTTCTGACACTTTTAATTCACATAGTTGATACCCTTTTTATAATTCACTCCTTATCATGTCCAGTTTTTTATATTTTATTAAAAAATATTCATATTCTTAATTCAAAGTGTCTTACTAAATCTATTATATAAAAACTACTTTCCAGCAAGTGCTATATTTATATTATAAAGTCCAGCACATAATGTACTGGTATAAGTAACGTTTTAAAAAAGTTATAACTTTTCTAATGATATTCGTATGTAAGCTATCACGACACTACAAAAAACTTGGCATTTTAGAGTTAGTTTTATAGGTTTATGAGTCAGAAGTTGTAAATTATAAAACTGTTTTTTGTATTCCAATAGTAATGACTCATACTATAAGAAGCTATCGCATGAAATTTAAAAAAAGTACATCGCAATTTCGCATTCTCAATGGGTTAACAATTTACAAATAATTGTGTAATGTATTTTTATGATATTACGTATTAACACCTAAGTGTAGTAATCATTTTTTTTCGAAGACAACGTGAGAGATAGCACATAATTAATGAAGACAACGTTTTTTTCCTACCGTAACAATGATCGTAACAAATTTACTATTAGTTGTCACTTATCCAAATTGATAGTGCTTGTTTATAATTTTATCATGTCATACATTTTGTTTTTGTTAAAATATAAATTTTGGGAGGTTCTTGAATGACTATAAAAAACTTTTATGTATACATGTAATTCTATTATTTTATAAAAATACACGTCCGTAATTTAAATGTAACATAGTTGTACGGTTATCTTTACAAGCAAAAAGATTAACGCACGTAGAGTCTTATTCGTCCTAATAGAATAAAATTTTTTTACCAAATACAACTAAAATACTTGAATAAAAAAGGAGTAATTTATAATCTATACATGATAACTATCTGTTTATTATATTTTATTCGTATGTATTAAGTTATTTTATTTTGCCTTCTGGGTATAAATGTAAAGAAGGCATGTAAAAATTATTTTAATTAAAAAATTATACTATTACTTAATTAAACTCATACTATTAATTTCATTCTCTTACAAATCATGTATAATTTACATATATGCGGGGTATATGTGGTTAAAAATAAGTATAATCAGTTGTTTTTCTTGTATATTCATTGAAGTAATAAGAACTACAAAAATCAATTTATGTTTTGCAAGAAAAGTGGTATGAGATTTAGGGGTGGCAGCCATAAAGGAACAAGGAAAAGAACCTTCTTCCCGTTGATTAGTGGAGTAAGTTATCGATGGCAGTATGTGAGAGTCAGTGGGAGCCTATAGGAGGACAAAAAAAGTGTTGGAGAGATTAATAGCCCCGTAAGGGTTAAGGTGTGGGATGGTGGGGACAGGTGACTAAAGTTTTATTGGTTTGAAATAACGAAGAAATTCATTAAACTTACCATTTTTTGTAAGAGGCTGTGGGGTAATAGTTGAAGGTTGGTCAGTGGCATTTGTAAAATGCCTTGAACTAATAACTATGACATATATACTTTTTAGGATCGGCTCCGCTTCACTAAGGGTAATCTAAAGCGTGCTCTGTCCCTAGGATGCCGTGGTTGAGCTACCACATGTTTGGAACACACGGGACACTAGACTAGCGTGTGAGCTGCATCACTAGACTGATTCAAGCGTTGAGCTGTAAGAATAAAGCAAGTACCGCACCATGGAGAGTATTATACGTCATGCATGAGAACAAAATCATACTTTGATTTATTCGTTGATCAACATGGAATAAGTTTATTTGTATTATAATTTATAAAGCCAGTAGGGTAGACTTAAATATTGAAAATGAAGTTAATTATACATAATTGCATCTACTAAATCTTGAATTAAAGCAAAAATTTGCACGTATGCACGTAAATATTACCGTAAATTTTTTCAGTTTTAATTTGCAGGCATTAATGTCATCCACAGTGGAATGTAGGAATAATAGTTATCTTGTATCTATGTATGCTAGGCCGTTTACCATATTTTCTGTATGCTGAATGTACCATACAGTATTGCGATATACCCAAGACTTCTCTTGGGTGCTCTTGGCTAGTAGCGCAAGCGCAGAAGAACCATGCTCTCTCTCTCTCACCAGACAGGTAGGAGTAGGGGAGCCCCTTACCTAGTCTTCAACTTAAGCTCCGCCCAATTCTCACGACTTAAATATAACTTTTGACTCTAAATCCCTATGGCTCTCGATGGTCGAGTGGGCTAGCTGTTTTGCCAACGCATGACTCGTAGTCGGGTAATCTTCGATTCCCGACTATGGCACTTTTTTTTTCTTTTTTAATATTATTATTATTATTATTATTATTATTATTATTATTATTATTATTATCATAATTATTTTATTAATATTATTAACATGAAACATCAGGAATATAATTAAATGTGCAATAAAAATTCTAAAATTAGGAGATACTATTTTCTCACCACCTTGCGGTAAGTATCGGGGCGCGTTTTTTTTTTTGAAAGAAAAAATTAAGAAATAATTTTATTACTAAGAAAGGAGTGATGAGGCTACGACTCAAACGAAAAATACGTTAAAAAAATTTAGTAATTATAAAAAAGATTTATTAATTTATGAGCTATTTTTTTAAGTAAACTAATTATACGAAAAAAATAAAATACGTTAAATAAACTGGACTAAAAAAAAAAATATCAATTATAACTGTAATTTTTTCTTTTAGTGGTATCCCCTATAGGCCTATTCCACTAATGATGATGTCTGAATCGATATCTTAAAAAAGCAATTAATTTAAAAAAAACGAGAACAGAATAATGAAACTTAATTTTAAAATTAAAAAGTTATAACCTACTTCAAAGCAATCATCGATTCAGAAATCTACTTGGATACTGTAAATAAATATTAAATTAATAATTTTATTAAATAAATAAATTACTATATTACTAAGCAGTCTTTTTTAAGTGACTATTAACGTTACTCTTATAAGCATTAACTATTTCGTACGAACACTAATAATACATTATTTAATGAAACTTCACTTTCGTAAACTTCTTTAGATGAAAAAAAAAAACTTAGATTTTTAATTAATACTGTACAGTGATTCAAATCTAATGACTAATTCAAATTTTTCACAATACACTTATAGTGTAAAACTAAGTAAATAAATAAATTAATGAAATTTTTTACATATGATTTTAATAAAAGTTATTTTTTATCTAAATATGACTTTTTGAATTTAATTTGCAATGAACACAAAACAAAGCAGTAATTACACCATTTCTCACTATTTAATATATAGCTTTAAAAATAAACAAAAAAATATAAAATCTTCCACGTTATCATGAAAACAGCTAATAATTGATTTTGCATGAAATACATAAATTATTGAACACATTTGAAACTAAATTATTTAGAAGTTAATAAAAATTTAAAAACACTGAACTGATTACAAGTTGCCTTGAATTTTGATTTCTGGATCGACTGCTGAATCGCGTTTATACATTTTTGAGTTGAATAATTCAAGATGTTCTTTTGAGATTTTGAAATTGATTGCATTAATACTTCGAATTGGAAAATAAGATCGAATAAAACAAATCGCGTTAAGTAAACTAATTTCCATTTTGTTCCGTTTTTTAGGTTTTGTATCTGTAACAATCGAAAAAATTCTTTCCGCTTCGGCGTTAGAATGTGGAAAAGATAAAATCGCTTCAATAAAAATTTTTAAATTTGGGAACTCTAAGTTTTTATCTTCTAAGCGTGAATCAATAATTTTCTTCCAAAACTCATCTATTTCAACATTGCAAAAAGTTGAATGATTTAAATCAAAACGTGATGGCAGCTGCAAAATTTCTCTCTTTAATAATTTAAAATCAATATCTGGAAACGGAAAGTAAGTCTGAAAGTCGTCAATTAAATTAGGATTCTGACTCCAAAATTCACTATTCAAGGCATTTGTAGGTTCAAGAAAATCAAGTGTTCGAAGCATACCGTCATTTTTAAAATAATTTTTTTGAATTTCGTTGAAAGCAGTCACATAAAAATTCAAGCAATTTTTTCGAACATCCACAGCATCCTGTTCTGGAAAACATTTTAAAATATTGTTACAACTATCACCAACAGTCACATCCTCTATGGGTTTAAAGTCTTCATCTGCGTTTACCTGGTAGTTAAAATTTTGTGTTAGTTTTTTTAGTGCTGCATCGGTGAGGAAATTAGAGCCCATTGCTACTAAAACTTTTAAACATTTATTTCTTAATTTATAAATGACTTGTTTTTTAGTTTGAAAAAATGCATTAAATTTATTAAAATCAAGTAAAGTATAGTGTAAAAAATGCAAATATGCTATCACTGAGTTATCACTTAATAAATTATATATATAGTTGGGTGAGCTTTTTTTTTCCTCATCGTTACTTTCAGCATACTTCTCATGAGATTCGAGTAAGAAAAAGGCTTTTAAAACTGATAAATTATCAAGTACCCGGTCAATACAATTATAAAGCGAAAGCCATCTTGTGCTGGCTAATTTTAAAATTTTTCTAGTCGAAGTTTCTTCAAAAATTTGAAATTCTTTTAAATTCTCGCATCTCTTAGAACTATTAGAGAAGTATTTAGCAATCGATTGTAGCAAAGTCTGGCAATACGATGGAATTTTGGCACAACTTTTTTTCGCAACCAAAGCTGAAGTATGGCAAATACAAGGAAGCAAAATTACATCAGGGACTTTATTTTTTAAAAAGGTAAAAAAATAATTTTTTGAGCCGGTCATTATACTAGCATTTTCGCATGCCAAACTTGCTATATTGCTGAAAGGAATTCCATGTTTAATGAAAAATGTTTCAAACGCTTGAAACAGTTCTTTTGCTCCACACAATTTTGCATCTAATTGAATTAAATTTAATAAATGAGAAACTACTTTACCCGTTTCATGATTGAAATATTGAATCGCAACGCAAAAAATTTTTTTTAATGTAATATCTGTCGATTCATCAACTAAAATTAAAAACCTTTGATTTTTAAGGGTATTAACTAGTTTTCCAAATTCACAAGCGCTTAAAACATTTTTTATCAAACTTGCACATTTGTCCCATTTCATGCCCATTTGCTCTACAATTTTTGGTTTTTTGCAGAGCTCCTGTATAAAAGGTATCAAGTCATTTACAAGATGAATTAGCAAGTTATGTTCTGCTATAAAGAGGGCTACTTTTAATTCAAACTCTTTAATTTGAGTAATTATATCATTAAAAGGAGAATCATTAGGTGGATTACCTTTTTGTTTTTTAATATTCGCCCTAGTTTGATGTTTTTCTGTTGCAACGTGCTTGACTAAATCTTGCCTGTTATAGCACGTGATGTTAATACTACAAAAAGAACAACGAGCAGGTTTTTCCACATTTAAAACATTATGTAAAAGCCAATCTCGAAACAAAGGATCTACTAACCACGCTAAAACAAAAATGCAACTACTCTTATTTTTTTTGATGCACCAACATCACCGCTCTTTTTTGATTTTCGCTTGGAATTTTTATTCGCACTGGAAGACATGATTTTAGCTTTAATATCACAATATTCTTTAATAAGTACAATAATAAATGCAAGCGCAAATTAAGTGAACGAAAATTTTACTCAACAGTATACTCAAGATTATACTGGGCCAACAGTTGATTATTACCCACGTATCACGCTCAATAGACAGTAGTAAACACTTACTAAATTAAAAGTACACTAAACTACGTTACTAATGTAATATATCAAAAATAAGCACGTATTACTTAACTTCCTTGTGATATCCGGACCTGCTTCCTCCAAAGGCAGACGCTAAAAGAAAGAAAACATAGTTCTCCACGCTGCAGTAGAGTATCGCATACATGTATACTTGAAAAACAACGCATGTCGCGAAATCAAAACAAACAACCTTCACGAAGGCTTCGAGTGAGCCGCGATTTTGACGCGCAGCTTCTGTTTTTACGCTGCCTGTTGGCGCACTTCTTTTTCTCATGCCCTGTAGTAGTTGATGATGACTGCTCTGCTTTTGAGGATTCTTAACTCTTGACAGATATATATTGTTGTCGATGAACATATAAATCTTGCCAAGAATTGTAATGCACCAGAGCATAAATTGCCCATGACTGAATCAGAGTTACTCCAAATTTTATTGAAAAAAAAACTGCTCATTAATTAATAAATCTTTTGATAATAACTGAATTTTTTTAACGTATTTTTCGTTTGAGTCGTAGCCTCATCACTCCTTTCTTAGTAATAAAATTATTTCTCAATTTTTTCTTTCAAAAAAAAAACGCGCCCCGATACTTACCGCAAGGTGGTGAGGAAATAGTATCTCCTAATTTTAGAATTTTTATTGCACATTTAATTATATTCCTGATGTTTCATGTTAATAATATTAATCAAATAATTATAATAATAATAATAATAATAATAATAATATTAAAAAAGAAAAAAAAAGTGCCATAGTCGGGAATCGAAGATTACCCGACTACGAGTCATGCGTTGGCAAAACAGCTAGCCCACTCGACCATCGAGAGCCATAGGGACCTAGAGTCAAAAGTAATATTTAAGTCGTGAGAAGTGGGCGGAGCTTAAGTTGAAGACTAGGTAAGGGGCTCCCCTACTCCTACCTGTCTGGTGAGAGAGAGAGAGCATGGTTCTTCTGCGCTTGCGCTACTAGCCAAGAGCACCCAAGAGAAGTCTTGGGTATATCGCAACACTGGTACCATATGGCACACTTACTTACTTGACTAGTCATATTGGTGGTTGAATTATCGCTAACTACCATTCTAATTGAATGTGCCCATACGTGGCTATTCACTTCGATAATGACCGCAGTGCTATCCGCTCGTGGTCAACTCTGGCATTCTGAAGGTACAGAAACGTATCTTTTTGTAAGGTGGTAAATAAAAGTTCAAACTTACTGAGGAATTATTCTGTTGTGAATAATAATATTATAAAAACAAAAGAGTTTAGTGATTCTCAACTTCATAACACTGTTTTTTAATCCATGGATATGCGTCAAATAATACATGAAATCATACTTTTATTTTTTCAGTTAAAAGTCTGAGCAGAAATAAGGCAGACGTGTGACTGACTGATAACCACACACCTTCATCGGCCAAACAAGTACGATGCATGCAGATCAGTCGAAATTACTGCTTGGGTACTTCTGATGTCTACTAATTAATAATTAGTGACAAAACTTCATGATATGACTAACTTGTATGGATTATTTTCGATTCCTGTTATAGTAATAACAAGATTTTTTTCTCTCTTCTTTAAGATATTTTATAAAAACAAGAAATAATTTTGACTTTGGTTTAGTAGCCTACCCTTAGATCACTTACTTCTACCAGCATGGGCGCTGATATAAGATCTCTTTTGCAACTTTATCCTCAGAGCAAAAAAAAGTATTTAATAAACTTTAATAACAGTACTTTTATGCAAAACCATCCTTTGTTTCCAAGCAAACTTAATATATATCCAACTTTTTAATTAAAATAACACTACCATAACTACAGTCCTTATTTGTTAAATATTGCCCTTGAAATAAATGGATGGTCATAAAGGAAGCTATTAGTAAGAACAATTGTTTTTTATATTGAATAGAAAGTAATGAAGAAAAATTTGTAGTATTTAATGCAATATCTTATATAAATCATCTGTTACTGATTTTTCTGTCAGTTATAGTATCAGCTTTGTTCTCATATTTGTATTATTTTATTACTTTTACCTTTGTTTCATTACATAATTCTTTCAAAATACATACATTTTTAATTATCATTATTATAGTGACATTAATTTTCGAATTAATTTTATGAGGCAGACAACCGTCCTAAGAAAAACAGAAGAGTTTTATTGGGAAATCGATACGTATATTATTATAAATTGCATCAGTTTTTTGCAGATTGCATGATACACATTACAATTTGTAGATTTTCTAGACAGTGAGTTCAAAGTTATTCTATGTAAGAAATGTATGAATTATCTGTGTGCTGTCAAAATAATGTTGTTAAATAAAAAACTCTTGGGATTATTAAAAACTTCTGAATTACTGACATTAGATCTCAGTCTTAAAACAATGTCAAGAGAACTTTTTTTTTTTTCCCATTTTTAATAATTATAGTTACAGAAATGCTTTATTTTTGTCACTCAATTTTCTCTTCTAATTTTAAAGTTTATAAACTTAATGTTAAGTATAGGAATATTATACTTTCTTCATGTATTATCATTTTACTTGCATGTCTTACTTTAGTAAGATATTTGCAGATGTTTTTGCGAAAAATGTCTAGTTCATCTAAAAATGATAAATTTTTACTTGCCAAATTATATAATGCTCGATCAACTGTATCTTATGCTATCTCGAGAATCATTCATGTTTTTTCTCAAGTAATAACATTAGATCACATAATTATTTTATCTGGTTATAATTCTAATAAGACAATTCTCACAATACTTGGTTATAATAGTAATCTACAAGCTCTATGACTTGCTATTCCTTTGAAAACTATAATAAATTCTACACATGTTTATGCTACGAACAAAATTTTTTGAGTAATTATTAAGAAATAGAAAATGAAAGCTTTACACACATAAACTTTTACCAGATCCTTTTGATACATCTATGAAAAAGATTTGATTACTATAACATTAAATTTCTTTCAAAAAACCTTCTTTTAAAATCTTTTTAATTAAATTTATAAGAAAAGTAAGTATAAGGTTCTTCATTTCAGTTCATTGCATCTTCTTTACAAATGTTTTGTGATCAAAGTTTTAGGTTCTTATGAATCAAAGTTTCAATATTATTAGTTATTCTGACTAAAATTTTATTTGGATCTATCATCTCTTTCAAAATATAAATTTGAAAAAAAAATTTTTTAATTTATTTAAAACAACGTCTTCATCATTTTCTGATATAAATTAGCATGTTAAAAATTGTCTTTATAACACATGTACCATTACTGTAAGATCTTTTTCAATAAGTTTTTATTAGTTTTAAAATCGTGATCAATTAGGCCAACGTGTACAGGGACTTCTTTTGAATCATTGGATCTATACCTTAGAATATTTTTATATTCTCAGATGACGTTTTCCTTAAACTTAATTTTGTACTATGTTAACATGACACGAGATCTTTCTTCATCTTTTGGCAGTACAACACTAAATAAAAGAACTTTAACAGTTTTTTGATACATTAAAAATTGATCTTATTTTTTGTCTGGTTGTTGAATACATAACAGTTCAAAAAATCAATACACGTACATCTTATACATAAACTGACTATATGAACTCCTTTTTCTACCTTGGGGTATTTTGTGTCACATTTAGGAGTCAAGTACTTCTTTGCCGTAAGGCGCAAAGTAATAAGCGGGCACAAAGTGTGCCAAAGGTCACCAAAAACGACTTATTGCCCTAAAAAAAACGACATTCATTATTTGGGTACAAATGTACCAAAATCCCGCTCTTTAGGTGATATTTTCTTACTTTGCACCCATGGTGCAAAAACTTCTAACAATGACTCTGATATTTATTAGATTTAATTTTTGAAGTCATAATCACAATTTTTATCATGAATTAAAAGTTTTATATATAGTTAACAAGAGCAAATTGTTAAGCTCTTTGGAAGTGGCCGAGATAAATAGTTTGAGGGACACTGAACGTTTTCTTAACTGTCAGCTTGTTTGAAATGATTTACCTTTCTCAAATTTTAAATAAAAGTATGTTCGTATATAGTATAAATAAGATGACGATATGCTGATATGTACAGGTATTATTTGTAAAGCCGAATGTAGTTCGGTTTATAAACCTCTGTGTCTGAGGAAGGTACAGTGTAGCAAAACAATTGTAACACCCGTATTTATTAATAAATTGCGAAGATTGACTTATGAACTTGTATTTCATTTATTTAAAAACGAATTTAAATCTTCATCAAGTGATGACCACAACTGTTAAACATTTTATAACTGTCTAATTTTTCACTAAATTAATAATTTGTTATAACGATAACTACTTATTGTATATAACAACAATTTCATAAATTTATTTTTTAACTCCGAAACTAGTTTAAGCTATATAAAATTGTGCCAAATGATACTGACTACTACATGAAAGATGGTGATCACTCAAATCCTAAAGGTGCTTAAAGATACATGTCAGTAGCAATACAAATTCAACGAAAGTCACTGTTTATTAAATATATATCCTTGCTGTGTGCTATCTCTTACTTTTTCATTTACTTTCTTACCATATTTTATGTTTTGACTGTCCAAACCTAAAGACTGACAGAAAAAAAAATTCATCACATCGACCACCAGCTATTTCAGTCAACTAAGATTTTTATAGAAGCATGTACTGTGATATGCCTAGAACCATTGGCATAGTGCCCTCATTATTGTTTGGTCTTAAAAACTGATTTAATATTTCTAGAGATAACTGCATTTTTGTCTATTTGTTCCGCCACGTTTTAAATTGACTTTCTAAAAAAGGCATCTGCTAACAATTTCATGAGGCTTAGTAAAATTTTAAACAAATAAATTTTGAAAATATAGGTTATTATCTGTCAGTAATAGATTAGTGATCACAGCGTACTAGGGGCAAAGCTCTACTTACCTTACTAATATATTAAGCAAAATTGCTGAAACTGTTGTAATCGCTAACAGCGAAAACGACTAAAGCGATTTTACTAAAATTTTGAATACTAGTTCTTGATGATTTCGAGATAGTTTTCACATAGTTTTTTTTTCTAAACTTAATAACAATAGCAATACATAAGCTTAAAGTTTTGCTAAAATAAGCTAGCTTTGTACCTTAGTTCAGTAGGATCCGCTCAAAATCCTGTATAATGGTGACACTCTTTATTCCTGGGCAAGCGAAATAAATTGGTTTGTATTCCAGATCGCCAAGGCAACTGAGTGCCACGGAAAAATAGGCGTTTGAAATGTCAGCGTCTCCAGAATAATACTAAGAGACGTGTCTAGCCACAACATAACGTGCTCCAATACTTTAGAGTTTTGTGGCTGTTCAACCATCCAGCCTCGTGCTGTCAGAGAATTTTCTACTTCAAACGCAAGTCAGAAAAGAGAACCCTGAATAGTACTGGCAGGCACAACGGCATTCTTCTTTGTGGTCATTCCCACTGCATACGTACAGAGAAGGTATTCTTCAGCTCCACTTTCCAGACTAAGAGGAGAGGTTGGTTATCTGTAGAACAATATGAAGATGAGATATGGTCTCCGTACATAAAGACTCCAAGGATGAGAGTCAAGCTATCCGCAGCTGCCTCTTCACCTTCAAGAATAATAATAAAGGATAACTGGAAATATCACCACTGGCACTTTTCAAGGCCATTTTAAGTATTAACGTTTCCTACTTTACCATCAATCTCATTGGTTTTTCTTAGGGCCACCTAACGTGGTAACAAACACATTTTTACTACCATTTCCAGACTGGATTTGTTGACTTAAAGAATATGTAAGCCGGCTACTGTTGAACCAAGCCAGTTATTTACTGGCAGACGTCACGAGCAGAGTTGTCCGTCACAAGGTTTGGAACCCCGGTGATCAACGACCCTATGTTACCCTTATAGACTCTAAGAATACAACTAGGAATCACCGATCCTCTCCATGGTCTACGCTTGGCAAACCTTATAGCTATGGAGTACAACCATCTCCAATGGTCAAGCATTACGAACGAATCTTTGCATCTTGGATCACCAAAACAGCTGAGTCTGCAAATAAATAAGGTACTCTAGAAACTAACGTCTCCAACGTTATACCAGAAGACATTGAGAAAGAGCTTTACAACTAGCTCCAGAGCTTCAAATGTTGTAGTTTTCCTCCCGATCAGTGTGGTGCTACAATAACAGGCTAGAGAAGATCACGCTGAGGTATTAAGGCAATCACGTTTGCTGGAAAATTCAGTCAAAAAGAGCTTACTTTAGAAGCTCACTGGTTCTTTCCGGGGTCATCGGACGTCACACTACCTCACCAACAAATATATAACAACCTAATAAGGTTTAAAAAATAACCTTTGAGGCTCACAAAAGTCTTGACAATGCAAAATCTCAAGAAGTTGAATTGAAAGGAAAACTTTAAATGCCTCTAATGAATACAGTTTAAGGCGTCAAGCAAATGATGCTAAACATTTATCTATATTGATGCAGCATCTAAATAAATGAATACATAATTCATCAAGTGAGAAATAAGATTTTCACTATGTTGTTCATAGTAATCTTTTAAATCATCCAGACTTTTCAATAGGTAGAATATGTATTTGTATTTAAGTGGCGATAAAAAATGTGGACATTAGGCTTTAAAACTTTGTTGCTCTGGTAATAAAGTTGTGAGATAAAAAAAAAAACGTTTTTTTGTTGTGTTTGGCAAAGAAATGCACGGTACTTTTTAGCATGATCATATTTTTTTTACTTTAAAAGATGTAAAATTAATGTAAAATTTTTTAACTCAAAACGTTTCACATCACATGTCAACACACTATGTTGTTCCGTTTAGTGAGTATCGAGCAAAGCTGCTAGTAAATACGTATAAGAAAATTGATTTTACTACTTCTAGTATTTTTCATAAACCTTATGTTCTCTGTTAGAATAGTTCTTTAGAAACTTTGTAAGTCGATACCTTAAGAAACTTATGATTTTTATGTTAAGCTTTAGTCATAGGTGCTAAATGCCTGCAGATGCACGTAATTTATATTGTCACAGTATCAACATCTTTAGTAATTATAATGTTATTATTAATATGCGCTTATATCCCTACTTCTGCTGTTTTATTATATTTCTTATTTCGTTAAACCTCCGGCACTCTCACAGATATTTAACTTCCAAATAATTTTATATTACTTATGTTTGGCTTAACATCTTACATAATTACGTGTAAAGTATTTCTTTTAAACCTATTTGCTTTTTCTTAAGTAAATTTCCATTTATAATACTTCTAGCCAAAATCTTAGATCCTATTTTGTGTCAGATAACAAACACGTTGCTGTATCCCTTACTGATCGATTTTATCTTTTTTCCGTTCTATTAAGCTCATCACATATGAAGTGCATGGATCTATTATGATAATTTTATGCTTTGAGAATTCATAAACACTTTTGTTTAGAAGTTCTTTTCCATGGTCACATCTTAACTTTTCACTCTTTTCGCTGACCAGTTTTCTAATTTATTCATATAATCTACTAAACAATCATAAATTTCATCTTTGAACTACATTATGTATGCTCCAGCAATTTTACTATAATCGTCAACAATTATTTTGAAAAATTTATCTGCATTCTCACTATCTCTACGAGGCCCAATTAAATTCTCATATAAGGTTCCTAACATACCATTCACTTAACGTCTGTTATTGTAAAGCTAAAGACTCTCTTTTATTTTAAAGACAAACGCCACATTTTGAATAATCATTCTTTTACTTATTTAGCAGACCATCAACTAACTTTTATTTACACAAAATATTAAATAAAATAAGACGACCAATGCCAATCAGTTCATAATTTTGAATAACGTTCAATGGTGGTACAGTCAAATTTCGTATTAATTAAAAAAAAAACGACATTTTGGCCGTTTTGACAATGTCCTGGCCGTCATCAGGTACAAGTATCTCTGAGTAATAAAAGTTCTCTATAATACAAATTTTAGTAAATACGATAAACGCAAATTAAGTGAGGTGTATAACATACCTCTAACTCTAACGAAAAGAATGTAAAATCGTAATGTGGTCAGAGTTCCAAGTTTAGTTACTTTTATACCGTGCATATACAAAAATGGCATAGTATACGCACATAATAGAATCAAATAAGAATCGCAAGCAGTTCCTTGTAAGACGCACGTAAACAGTTCATGTTTTTCTAATACTATGAATGATAGGGGCCTTCAAATCATGTACATCAAGTTAGTCTTCTTTCTCAATAAGCTTAACAAGAGACTTACAATAATTTTTCCATTTGTATGTATCTTGTTGTCTATAAATTTTATTATAAAAATAATGTACATTTAAAATTTCGGAAAAAAGGTGCTTTTTGTTATTTTGTTTTGTGTGTAAAGTATTTATTTTATCAAATTGAAATTGTGTAAATTTAATGCTATGTTAGGATAGTACAGATGTATTCTTTCTTTTTAAGGGTGCTTAAATCCGTACGTGGATACTACGGTAGAAATGTTAGTTTTAGTTCTTACAATAATGTATATCTTGAAATAATGTATAATTATCATTTTAAGAAAAAGTCACTTTTTGTAATTTTGTTCTGTGTCTACAATTTTAATTTTATCAAAATTAAAATTGTGTGTAAATTTAATGCTTTGTTGTAATAGTACATATGAATCCTTTGTTTCTATACGTCTTTTTTGTGTTCTGCCATTCTTAATTCTACAGCTCTCGATGTTTAACTGACACAACAGCATTTGCAATTCTCATATTGTATGTCATAAGTGACATTGTTGTTGTTGCGTGGCTCGTTTACATCTTTTCCAAGTGAAAAGATTGAATTAAGTTGACTATTTGAACTGTATACAAGACTAATGTGAAGCTTCCTACAATAATATTTAATAGGACCGTGCAAGTAGGAAATATTCAGTAATGATAAGATTAGGTTATAATTATTGTTACTTTTATTGCAATTGTCGATCTTATTTATATCTGTTAGTGTATTTATTCTTTTGTTTAAAAATTCATCAATTAATTTTTGAGGATAATTGTTAGATAATAAAAATGTATTGATTAATTTTAAATTATCGTTATAAAATTGAGTGCCTGCTTATTTAATGAAAAATTTTACTAATTAGTAAATGATATTTATTTTATGTTGTATTGGATGGTGAGAGAGAAAATTTAAGTATCAGCCTGAGTGTGTAAGTTTTTGGTACCAATTAGTTAGTATTGTGTTATTTTGTTGAATGATAATTTTTAAATCTAAGAAACTAATACTATTGTTATGGCATATCTCAACAGTTAATTGTGATTCTGGACAATAGCTATTAAAAACGTTTTTAGTATAGTTAATATATTTAGTAGGCATACATATGAGGATAGCATCCACTCACTGCGCATACAGTGGAACATCAAAACATAACCTTTCTACGCATAAAATTTAAATCAAATACATTACAAGATCACACTGCACTGGACTACAGGGACTGATTATTGGAAAGCCAAAAACTTGTTAATAAAATTTGTTATCAAATCGGAAAAGATTTGAATTTAAAATTAAAGATACACTTGTGCAAAATTCATGAAGAAGAACATTGATCTTACCATTCAAGAATTTCCAAAAATAATTTATTGCATTTATGATTAAGGCTTTATTAGTATAAGTAAATGAACTTATTACATCTAGAATCATAAGAGTGTAACAAGGTGAAATGATAGTATCTTTTAATAATATCTTTTAAATCATGACTATTTTTTACGTGTGATTTTGCCAGTGTAATATTTTTAATAAAAAAATTAAAAAGAAATTTTTAAAAAACTATAAGAAGGTAAATTTACTGTCAAGACAATGATATGGATAGAAAAGTCCTTTTTGTGTTTTTTTTATCAGTCTCTAGCATTACAATAAGTTTTTTTATGAAAATCCTTACCAAACTTAGTGAATTCATTAAAAATACTGTATTGATCCCACTTGCTTACAGAACTTTTTTTTGTAAGTTTATCTTATACACTTTCGTGCTCAGATTTTTCATGTGAGAAAAGGGCATCGAACTTTTTATGTAACTTTCAACGATATTCGCGAAAAATGCTATTCAATTTCAATTCGTAATCATCCATCAATAAATTCATTATATGGGATTAACAGCCAACTAGTTTTTCTGTAAGGGTCCAAAACTTCATTCTTTAAAATTAATTTATGTAATATATATATGACTAATTTATGTCTTATATTCAATCGGAAAACTAAAAAAAGTAGAATATTAAGGTTTGTTAGTATATTATGCAAAATGTTTTGGAAAAACAACATAAGTTCTAAATTTAATTAAAAATTTGCACTTTAATTCACCACTCATCAATTTCTTCTGAACATAACTAAGCTAATAAGACCTAAAACTTACATTTCTACCGTAGTATCCACGTACGGATTTAAGCACCCTTAAAAAGAAAGAATACATCTGTACTATCAAAACATAGCATTGAATTAACACAATTTCTATTTGATAAAATAAATACTTTACACTCAGAACAAAATAACAAAAAGCACCTTTTTTCTAGAATGTTAAATAAACATTACTTTAATAATAATATTTATAGACAACAAGATACATACAAATGGAAAAATTATTGTAAGTCTCTCGTTAAGCTTATTGAGAAAGAAGACTAACTTGATGTACATGATTTGAAGGCCCCTATCATTTATAGTATTAGGAAAACATGAACTGTTTACGTGCGTCTTACAAGAAACTAATTGCGATTCTTATTTGATTGTATTATGTGCGTATACTATGTCATTTTTGTATGTGCACGGTATAAAAGTAACTAAACTTGGAACTCTGACCACATTACGATTTTACATCCCTTTCGTTAGAGTCAGAGGTATGTTATACACCTCACTTAATTTGCGTTTATCGTATTTACCAAAATTTGTATTATAGAGAACTTTTATTACTCAGAGATTCTTGTACCTGATGACGGCCAGGACATTGTCTAAACGGCTTAAATGTCGTTTTGTTTTTTAACAAATACGAAATTTGACAGTACCACCATTAGACGTTATTAGAAAAAAAAAAAAAAAAATTTTCATAATTAAAATTAACATGGCCTTGCATTCTATGATATTTTTTTTTGCCTTACGTTACATGTCACATGGTATGCCTATTTGTTATGTATTATGCTAAGAATCTTGTACGTATCATTTATTTTATATGCTGTTACAAGCAATTCAATCTTTTTATTAAATGTTTTTCAGTATTTTTTTTTATTATAATTATAATATCATTTATTAGTTTACTTACACTTATTAGATTTTCTTTTTTTTTAACATAGGAAATGCTTTTCATATCAACTTTTTTAAATTTTATCATTCAGTTTAAATAACAAACGTAGATTTTCTATTTTTGAAGCTCTTAAAATTTGTTTATCACCTCTTTTAACATTGACTGGATTGTATAGATTTATGTATTTGGAAAAATAATTTAAGCTATTGAAAATATGATTAGTAGAACCACTAACTAAAATTTATTCAATTACATCACTAAAATTATTCGCTTCGCAGTCAGTAAGATTCTGATTTCTTTGGATACTTACATCGTTATCTAAAATTGTACAAATAAGTCTTTGTGAGTGTTTAGATTTTATCTGCCACTGTTAATATGCACTACGACCACGATGTCCTCTGCCATGGCCTCTGTTATTGTTGTGCAAATTTTATTCTTGTTTGTTACCAAGCTGACCTCGTCTGCCTCCTCGTTATTCGATACCTTTTTCTCTCTTTACATTAAAAACACCAGTCGATCCTCTTGATGTGTTTTGTCGTTGATTATGATTGTTATTATAACATTGATTTTGAAAATGTTTTAGCTTACAACACTTATAACAGTTTTTATTTTTTTTCTTTTCCACTTTAAACACACTCGAATTTCCACTATTATATGTATTATTGTATGCTTGATCTATTATCTCGTGCATTTCAATTTTGCTTTCAATATATTTAACTGTTTGTTTTCCTTCTTGCTAAACCTCTATTTGATTACCGCTATGTTTCATTCGGAAGGAAATGGTCATAGTAAAGAATTAACCTTTTTCTTTTTATTTACCGTAGCTCCAGCATTTCTTTATTTAATTATTATCTTTTTTAATGTACTAAAAAAAGTTACTAAGTTTCTTTGAAGTCACTTAATAATTTCTTGTTTCTTGTTCAATTAAATCTTCACATTTTCTCAACCTTAAATACATCGATATCCTTTTTTTTCACAAACTTTAATTACTACCATTAAAATTAGTAACATGAATTTAATATCGTTTGCCATCATGTCTTTTTGTTTCCCGCTTTTTACTACTTTTCTTATACCCATACGTTTAAATTTTGCACTGCTTATCACTTTTAAAGTTTGCTCGTTGTTGACCTATTCAGTTTTTTTTTCGTGTATATTTTTTATTTACCTCTACTCGAATACCGGCTTTTTACTTCTTTTTATTAATTACATTGATGCTTACTTTATTTAAAAATTAAAACGAATGGTCCACTGATTTATTTAACTAAATGATAGAATAGTAGCCAGCCTATCAAATTCGTAGAACACGAAGATTAAATATATTTTCTAGTAGTACGCTCAAGTAACGAACCTTATATAAACACGATGCATTCCTGCATGACATATTAATGTTTAAATTAATGCTCAGTAATCATGTAATCTTGTATTGTTTAGGCTGTTAGTCAATCTTACTATTCAATGCCATCAATAATGAATTCTATTGGAAACTTCATAGATTTTAGACAGTTGTGGATTAGGATGAGTACTTCTATCAAAAATACAAAAATAAAAACCCACCAGATTTATACATGATATTAATTAGAATATATTTTACGTTGACTCAAGTCGATTTTCGTATAGAAATAAGACTTATTGCTTATGCAGAAGCTTATTTGTAAATACATTACAATGCTAAATGTGGTGATCTTAATATCTTGAGAATAAAGCATCACTTACATCTTTAAAACTTTTAAATCATTTTTAATATTTTTTTTAGGATAAACGCAAAAATGTTGTCAGCTAAAGCAAGTTTAAACTGAATAAACAGTTAATACAGAAATAATAGCCCATGTACAAAAGTCTAGCCCATGTTCACAGGTCTCATGGGGCAGTCTTTGTTCTACACCGAAAAATGTAGCTTTTTTAGTCAGTTTCATGCGATGATCTATAAAACCTAAAAATAGAGCGGTAAAATAATGTACTTTTCAAAGAAATCTCGTAAATCAGTCAGAAGTCTGAGCCATCGAATAATCTTATTTTAGAAGTAAAAAATTGAAAGTAGATTCCTCTTATAACCTGAATTTTTCAAATTTTTTCTGCTTATACATTATAAATTTAACCTAACTTAGTCTGTTTTTTGTGGTTTTTGCTCATGTCGCTACTTTAGTTCAAGTTATAATGCCTTAGTTTCTACGTCATAACCATAAATGCATGATTTATCATCAGTATTAATTCTATGAAGCAAAATTAAGTTGTTATTGACGGAGTCTAAAATTAATCGAACATAGTAAGCCCACTGCTGTTATTGGGCCGAATGAAGAAGTTTTGGCACAAATTTTACGTTAACCTATTTCATGTTTCAATCGGCGTTTTATATTTATTCATACGAACTAATCAATAAATTTAGGTTTTCAGCAACTTATCTTATAATTATTTTACATAGTTGAAAAAAAGAAAAATTGTAGTATATTCGTCATTGGCCATAGAACTTTAAATGACTTATAATATGTTTTACTTTTTTTTATGATGTATAATCTACATGTATTCAATTGGAAAATAGGATTTCTAGCTCAAATGAGCAGAAGTTAAGACATTGACCTGAATACTTAATATTTTAGATTAACTTAGCACATTTATGCATCTTTTTGAACAACGATAAATAGTAAGGTCATTTTAAATTTTAGAAATCATTTATTGTTATAATATAAAAAACAACTATAAAAATTATTTCACAAAAAGTTTTCTGTACCATAGAAAAGCCGTGCTCTTTTACGCATGTTTTAAATTTTTCAATTTAACGTTAGGTCATACTTATGGTTTAATTTACTAATCCCAAAAGAATTAACTTAAACTTGAATGACAAGATTACAAACCCATTATTAGCTCGACGACTTTTTAGTTTAATGATAATCAAGAAGACCTGGGAAAAATTTATTTGTGTAATATAATAATTAGTTGCTTTATTTCTTAAGGTAGAAGAAGTTATGTCTTGGATTCATATTGTATTAGTATTGCTTCCAAAAATCATAAAAAGTCATGGAACCCTTCTCTTACCTCAAAACTTACTCAGTGAAAAAGTATATTTTTTGAGATGGACAGTAAGAAAAGAATTATCTTTTTTTTTAAATTAAATTGCTATAAGCACGAAAAAATCATGGTGATAGTTATTTGGTTTTTAAATAAATCCAAAAAGTTTGAGACTCTAAATTACATCAACTAACGGCCCAAAAAAATGGTAAATGTGTTAAAAAACGGTCTTCCGCTTCCAAAAAAAACTAATTTGATTTTTTCAGAAACCGAATAACTACCAGCATGATTTTTTCGCCCTAATAGCAATTTCCCAAAATTCACTATGCTTTCCTGCTAATTCTAATCTTTTTTTAAGACCTACTTAATGTAAAAAGTATACTTTTAGAGATAGACACTAGGAAAGCAAAATAGTAGCAAGTAAATAAGTAACTAATAATAATGGTCTCATATCAGCTACATGTATTGGTTGTTAAATGCGAAACCAAAAATAGAATATTTATATAAATTTCAAGTGATGGTTCTTTTGAAATAGACAAAGTTGTGTAAAAAGTCATTTCTACTTCAACGCTAATACAGATATTAACACGCAAATCCTTCATTAAAATATCAATTTTTATCGTTTCATTAAATGGTCAGTATGAAGAAGTCAAAATTTTTAGTAGTTGAGCATGGGCTTAACCAACGATTACACAGCTCATTCAATGATTTTATTAAAATTTATTAACTCTAACATCACTTGCAGATATACCATGTTATTTGAGATGTGGATGTACAAATTTAAAATAATAATATAGGAACATTAATTGTTGAATTTCAAGGTAATAAGAACCTTATGATTAAAACCATGTAAAATCGTATTTTTTACACAATTTTAATAGTCAATAAGCCTTGTGTATGATTATTAGAAAAAAGTTCTTTATAATTGCTAAGACTATAAAAATGACCTGTTTACTTAATGGACAGTGTAAATCAAGTACTATTATCTCATGGAGAAATATAAGAGGCTATCAAAATTTAAGTAGAAGTATCAAGAGAGAGAAAATAAGCAAATTATTTTCTTGTAAGATCCGTAGGGTAACTGCGCATAAAGTTGTAGTAAGCCCCACAAAAATCAATTTAATGTATTAAGATACATGTAGACATATTAAGTTAGGTTTCGCTCTTCTGCACGCTTCGCGTGCCACCATCCATCGGATAATATTTAATCTTTCACTTACAATTATAAGTCCCGATATAATTTTACTAGTTTTTAGATTAAATTCATTCTCTCATTAGTGTTTATAAAAATTTTCATTAATTTGTGATGAGAATAATGCAGTCAGTGAAATCCATAAGATAAATCCTAAGAAAGAGATTTGCAAAAAAAAAACTGAGATTTCATCACTGTTACCATAAGTTGTGGAGGCGTATGGCTGATGAGCATAAATCTCATAGTATGCTATGGATTCATCAAAGGTGACAGAAGACTGAATGCTTAGAATTTGTTCCATGTTTTACGCAACAACACAAGAATATGCAAGTTAGTTTCCGCAACGGCTTCTTATTTTTAATCCTAAACTTTTCAGAAACTAAATGTTCTGACGTGTCAGTTGTCTTTGACGTGTTGACAGTTTGATTGTTCGTTGTTGACTGACTGCTGGAGAGCATGTTAAACTACTTATATAGCTTTTAGAGTTGTATGCAATCCCTATTATGATGAAGGTTTTATGTGTAACCTTACAGTTATGACTTCTCCATGAAAGTTTACTGAATTACTGTCCTGATCGAGAATGCCTGGTTGTATGTAGTCGATGAAGCGTCCAACAATTGGTAAATAGATCATTTGTGATGGTACTTCGATCATTTTATAACCTGATGGTACAGCTTAAATAAATTCGTAAATTGTGTGAACTTTTTTTCCGTTTACATAGGCTCCAGTAGTAATATTACACTTAACTCTCAGTGCGTTTACTTTGAAAATAGCTACAGGTCAATCTGAATTGTGGGTAGTGCTATCTTCAAGAACACGTTCAGTAAGACCCAGCAGACGACCTACAGAATCTTTTGGTCTAAAATCAATTGTATGAGTACAAGTAACTTCGTTACGAAGTGGATTAGTGTTAGGTTTGATATCAATAGTTATATCGTTAGGCTCTAATGCGTCAACTTAAAATAACTCGATATCTCGGATTTCATAGCTGCCTATTAAAAAAACGCTACGTAAAATTTATTACTACCGACATCAATATTTGAAATCGAATTAAATAATAGAAGCTCTACTAAGCAAAGAACATAGTTATGTTGTAATGATAACTCAATAGGTAGAAAATGTCGTGCTTCCAATACATAAGAAGTTCCGGACAAACTTAGTGTCAATGTTTTTTCCATGACTTCTTAAAAGCGAGTGAATGATTTTCTGCTATGACATTACCTTATCTACTATTTAAGAGAAATTTCAAGCATCAATCACCACAATTATGAGAATCGTAAACTTAATATCTTACGTGGTTATACTTGATATTGCCAACTTCCAAATATAGCATTAAATCGATAAGTGGTTGTAGATCACCAAAACTGTTAGAATAGAAATTTTCATTACCACGCTTTCGATATGCCACACAGTAAAATAAACTGATATTTTTCGTTTCAAAACTATGCAAACTTCCTTAAAATAAGTATTTTTTTATGAAAGATTTTGAATCTTGCAGGTATAATGAAAAAAAAATTACAAAAAATTAAGGAGAAATGTGAGAAATAAAATCCTAACCTACAAATTATGGATTATTTCAGAAATTTTTCAGTTTAATTTTTTTTTTTCTGTTGAAAAATAAGTTTTAAGGAGCTGTTATTAAACCTTCATATTTATTTTACATATATTCTTTATTTTTTAAAATGAGATTTCAAAATTGTGTCTAAAAAGTGACTTTTTTGTCAAAATCAAGTATAATTCCAAAAAAAAAATTGTTTTCTTCAGAAAAATTTCAGAAGTGTAAGTTTCGTGTTTTAAAAACTGTTTTGGTTCTTTTTTCAATATTATTGTTATATGCAGCGATAGATTAAACAGGGTACAGTAACATGGCTTATAACTTCAGTGACTTAGCCTTGACAAAGGGGTATACTTTTTTGCGGTTGACACCGCGTGCCAAAATAGGTGAGTGTATTAAACGTAAGCAAAGTGCCTTACCATCCTTGCTTTAGCCGGTCCACGCATTCCAAACAAACTTATTCTATTGTTTCTCATAATTTACGTGTTCAGGGCTTACTGTTGTAAACTCTAGTCTACTGTCTGTATTACCCATACTTATAACAGAATTTCAGGATACGAGCCAAATATATTTTAAGAACTCACAAAAGGTTTTGTTTTTCAAACGTAAGAAGAAAGAAGTATTCCCGTAGGAGAGTCGTGTAATGTGTGTGCTAAGTAGAAGAGTTTTTATCGTGGAGATAAGTAATTAGTAAATATCGGCAAGTAAGTATGATGTATTTTCTTGGTGCTCGTATTATACAGTTGCTACCGATAGGTTCAATAATTATTTAAAATATCGTAGAAAACTCAACAATTCACATTTATTGCATAAAAAGTGAACGTTTTTATAAGTCTATTAAATTCAGAAAAGTTCATTTATTCTTTGATTTTCCTAATGCTAGAAGCTATGGAGCTCAAAATACAATACAAAAAAAACCTTAACCGCGACGTTATCCTGGTAAAACATTAATTGTAATGACAATTAGTCTCGTCATAACCTTACTTGTGCACATTTGAGCTTATGGAAACATATAAAACTTAGATAAATATACGTGTACTTTAAATATTTGCAGTTTAACGACTAAATTCCATATGCTATTCGATTTCATTTGTATTCCTTACACATCGATATCTTGTAAATGAGAAAAAATATAAGCTAAACAGAATCGCTGTTTAATGTGTTTATAGATTTTTCAGATTAGTGATTATGATTTGTAGTTTGTGTGACTTTGCACTGAAAATGTTGGAGCTTACGTTGATGTGAGCTGCAGTATGTACTATTTGTATGTGAGAAATTTTTACTTTTGTTGATTTAAGTCAAAGCTGGATGTCATCAAAATATCCTGGGACTCCTTATATCGATGCTGAGCCCTTATGGAAAAATTGCATTTTTTTGAAACCTAAATGATCTATAAAAAATTCTATTAATTAACAGTTTAATGTTAGTTTTAACAAAAAAAATTGTAAATGCTCAATAAAAATGCTTTAAGAAATAAGATGAATTAGGACAAAATTTATTGCAACCACATTTGATAATTTAACGAAAGGTAACATCTCGTGCCCATAAAATAAAACCTAAATGTTCATAAACAGTTTGAGAAAATTCAGTATATTATAAACATTTTTTGATCCACCGACTACTTTATTCCAATGATTGATTGAACTGCTTTTTTCACGTAATAAAATGAGTTTATAAACAAAGCTAGGAATCAGAAAAACTAAGCAAGCAGAACTTTATTTCGATGACATGCGTATAGTGAGGGAAAAATACATGTTAGAATAAGATAATATTACGATAAATATTTTAAGTTGAAACTGTGTTCTGTTAATTTGCATTTAATTAATATTGTTATTAACGTTAACAACATAAAAATTGATTATTAATTAACATGTACCGAAGTAAGATAGTCTGTAAATTAGTCAGTATATTAACTTTATATAATTTACTGAATGAACGTTCACAATTGCTTTTTTTTTACCTACATAAAATCACTGTCTTTTATTTTGTATACGTCAATAATTGTAGAGTAATTTTTGAATTTCTCTTACAAATAGAATGCCAAGCCACCCAACTAACCAAAAAAGTAGACAGAAAAAAGTTTCAAAAGGACGTCCCCCTACAGCGAAGAAGGGTACTGGTAAAGGAGGATGACCACGTATTGAAACAGAAAAGGCCAGTTCGAGCACCTTATATAGGCAAGCCAACGAAGTGCTGGATGATGTCAAATGTAATATCAAATTGTGAAAATGAGCAGTAAAGTTATGCCAAGTTCATTTTGCTAAAAATGATACTCATAAGAAAATGAGTAGAACAGATTACTATAGAGAAGAGATGGAAGTTGAAGATCATACTGTACAGCCAAGTACTGAAATTGCTGAATACAGGCATTTTTCTAAATCGGCTCTTGCGTTTTACTGCGAACATGATTCTAGTAAGCCGTCGTATGTAGCTCTAGTCAGGGATTTGCTCAACAAAAAATGTTATATTTACCTTTCTTACTCTATGATACAAAAAGAGATGAAGAATTGCCTCGTATTACCCTGTAATGTACATACAGAAGTTGGAAGTTGCTGTTTTTCTCCAGAATATTTTAAATAAAACAGCACAACAACTATGTTCTGCAGAAGCAACTTCTTAGAGCAAACAGGACTTATAACACTTGCAGCTAACTGTGACACTTGGATTTGATAGCTCTACTGGTCATTGTAACCGATAGCAAGGTTATACCAATTCGAATGTTATTATGCAAGATCTTCTGTAATCTTTATTTGTTTCTAGTATGCTCATTGATCAACTACAAAGGAGATCTTCTAATGAAAAGCACATTGACTGATTATCGTTTGTATCGTTTGCACAGTAAAAAATGAGTTATAAAAAATTTCATGATTTGAAGAAGGCCTTATTTAAAGTAATTTTAGTGAGGGATACAAATATTTCTACACGAGTAGTAAATCTTATATGATTGACAATATCTGCTTGAACAATGCAAAAAATCTTATACGAGAAAAATTTCTTGGGTCTTCAAAACTATACTTGTATCTTAATATCTGCCTTATCACTTTGACATTTGATCTTTTCGAATACATGTTTCATACTATCCTAAGTGAGGGCAACGTCTAATTATCGGGCGTCTTTAATACATTATGATGCTTGGTCAATAAGAACCGCTGTCTCAGCACAAAATTTAGGAATTATCGTAGAGATTATTTCGGTAATATAAATACTAAATTATTTTGCTACAGCTAATCGCACATAAAAGAATCTGAGCCCACAGAGTTATGGATTCTGGAGACCAGTATGAATTGCATTAGAAAAAAAACGCTGGAGTCTATACTTGCAGAGTATAATCGTTTAAACCGTAAAATATCCACACTTACATCATATGCACTTCAGTTAAATAATGGACAAGAAGCAGAAGTGTCAATTAAAGTTTTTGTTACATTACTAGACGGAAAATGTGTAAAAGTAATCGTAGGAAACAAAGCTACATGAAAATGCAATATTTGCTTTTGCACAAATTCTCAATTCGATACAGATGTATCAACCGATTTTTATCCCATTGATTAATTATTTATGGAGCTTGGCCTTGGTCTTCTACATGCTAAAATGGAAGCTTTTGAAACACTTACCCACATATCATACTGACTTCCTTTGCAAGTATGGACGATTAATGCTTATATTAAGGGTGAAATATAAATTAAGACTCTTCTTCTTGCTAGTCCGTAGCACATGCTGTGACTGTAGTTAATGTGTACGTTTTGTGTGAAACTAAATAAAGGATACGAAATATGACTTTCTAATAAAAATTTCAAGACCTATTTGTAATATTTCGCCCACGTTATCGCACTGGAAATTTAAAAAAAAAAAAATTTTTCTTCTTCAGACCCTACACAGCAAGGTTTATTTCTTTTTCTAAGTTTTGCAACACATTTCTTAAGTATATGTAATAATCCAAACAATTACACGAGTTTTTTACTCAGTTGTATTTGATGTGTCCGTAAGGTTGTATCTTTTAAGTTTGACCAATCGTTTAAACGTAGATATCTATTATTTACTCATAGATATTTATGTAAAAACACACATACCACCGTTTTAAGTAAATGAGTAAGCATGCATATACGATTGGGATTTTCATATGAAGTCCGAAATTGATTGCTATTGGAAATTTTAATGGATAACTGTGTGAGAAAACTTAATTAAACATTGTTTCTCCAGAAACGTAATTGTATATCCATAGTTTTATTAAATGTGAATATTATTTATCATAAACGAAATTGGTTTCTGTGAAATATAGCTATTACGTTTTGCAAAATAGTTCATTTTTCTAATTGTTAAGAAAAATTAGGTGTAAAATCAGTAACCTAACTTTATTAGTTTGCATAGTAATATCCATATCGTTTTATAAAACGCAGATGAGAAAAATCAAATTGTACGAAACAGAATTTACGAAAAGTTCAAGGTTCGAGTTGACCAAGTCCTTCAAGGGCATGGTACCACTACAAACGGTAACGTTGTTCAAAAATGCTTTGTGGAACCAGGAAAATTTTCTGAAGTTCTTGATTTAGATAAAACGCTGGTGACAAACATTTCTCTCGTAATATCATTACTTAAAAGCGAGCACACACTAGTTCTTAGCCAAATGAGTACACTGAGTATTGAAACTTATTAAAAGTATTACAAATGTTATTCCTGGGCAAAAATGAGCCCCACATTACACAAATTGCTTGCTCATAGTTGTGAGATCGCGAAAAAGTTTCCTTTACCTTAAGCATATTTTTTCAAAGATTGTAGTGAAAGCTGGCACAAGTATTATCGCAGAAATTAGACTGCACACGCACGACAAATAAGAAGAAAGCTTAGAATCCTGGACATTCTTAATAGGGCAGTTTACATGACAGACCTTATCAGTTCATCAAAGTACATTGAACAAAGACAACGGCTAAAGGCAAATCATAAAAATGTTCAAGACTAAAGTACATTTACGCGATTTTAGATAAAAAAGCCCTTATATATCCTCTACAAAGTTCTTTATAAACTCGTAAATTTAAGTGTAATATTAAATAAAATTAGAGACAGTCAACAAGTTATAGATTTAAAAAATCAATACAGGCATAATATCATATATTACCATTGTTAAGAAATCCTAATATCCTATTTCTTCATGTAATTGTAGTAATTACACCGGAACCTCCGATTACAGTTGTATTATACGCTGGGAAAAAAAAAATTACATAATAAATTTGTCACTTTATGTGCAGTATTTTAAACTTGTTATATTTACTAAGCAAAACAATTACTTTGTTTTCTAATCAGAAGTTAGATTTAATTATACTAATTATTAAATCAAAACTAAACAATTTCATCTCGTTCTAAACCCAGGATACAGTTGCAATTTATTTACCAGCTTCTTAAAAATACTATTGATTATTTGTGTACATTATCACGAGACTTTAAAGATATCTTACATTTGATTAAAATTACGTCCTAAATTGTAGAGTAGTAAATTGTGCGATACTTCCTTCATCGTTTTAATTACAAAAGCGATGAATACTTTTCAATAAAATGTTGCCACTTAGTACATCTTAAATGGCTATTGCTTTAAATACCTTATGTTAAGTAACAAATAGACTGTTTTGTCACTTTACTACGGTAGTAAAGCAATATTCAAGAATTTAGTGTTACTCTGTTTCATGAATTTTAATATCCGTAATGGTGAGATAGACTTACTATTATACGAATGTATTCAAAATGAATAATATTATTAATTTTTGCAAGGTTATTGGAGAATCAAATTATGTTAGAAATAAACAAAAAAAGTCATGAAAAATATTTTCATGCAAAAACATTATTCATGATAATTATTAATCGATGTCAATCATGAAATTATAAACATTTACAGAAAGAATGACGATGATATTAGTGACACGGAAACGGAATCCGATTAAGAGTGTAACAAGTACTAATTAATTTAAAAGCATCTATGACATCATCGCAATTCATCGCTTCTCTATTATTATATGATTATAATTATTAAAGGCATTAATTTGATTAAGCTACTTAATATTTTAGGGAAATCTAAAATTAGGAGATTAAATAAAGAGAACAAAAAAGATTTTTTAAAAACGAAAAAAATTTTCAAATACCACATGACTATACGGGTGAATTTTTTTTTATACCGTTGAGTATTTATTTACCACTCCCAGCCACAAAACTTAAACTTCTGAAAACTTTATGAAGAAAATAACTTTTTTTTTCGGATTATTCTTGATTTTGACAAAAAAGTCACTTTTTAGACCCAATTTCGATACCTTATTTAAAAAAATGAAGAATATATGTAAAATAAATATGAAGGTATTATACCAGCTCTTTAAAACTTATTTTTCAACAGAAAAAAAAAAATTAAATTGAATAATTTCTGAAATAATCTGAAATTTGTAGGTTAGGATCTTATTTTTCACGTTTCTCCTTAATTTTCTGTTATTTCTTGTTATCATACCTATAAAATTCAAAAACTTTCACGAAAAAATAATTTTTTTCAAGGAAGTTTACATAGTTTTGAAACAAAATTCCATTATTTCACTGTGCACCACCCACTGTATTTTAGGACCATCTTTATCGTCGAAATGAACCATAGCAGTTTTGTGATGACAAGGTTTATTAACTGGTCAGTCATTTTACATAAATACCTTTTGAAAATTCGGGATTTTTAAGTTTTTAGCATATTTTAATAAATTAACATTCGTCAGAGCTCTAGTGGGTAGTCTTACTACAACGTTTTTTTTTTCTATACCTTTTCCAGCATATGGCTCTAACTAGACACCTAATCCAGTTTTATATGGTTAAAGTTTTAGACCTTTTCCAAGTGCAATGGCCTCCAAATTTATATTGTATCTTTGGCTTTCTTGCAGCTGCTACTTAGCACCTTGACTGGCACTAATACTTTTTAATATTCCCACGACACCTTTTGCTAGTGCACCAGTTGCTCTCAAGCCAGCAAATATGGGTATTAGAGGTAGAGCACCACCAGTTTAAGCAGGGAGAGATAAGATACATGGTATTTTTACACTTTTCTCTTAACCTGCTTTCTTAACTGCGCAACGTGCCCTCTTCAAAGCTGAAGTAATAACTTTGTGTGCTTCTTTGCTATTTGTTTTCCGTGATGCAGCCGTAATAACTGTACTCAAAGCAGTGCATGATTTTTTTTTTCACTTTTCAGATCCATACCTAATTTATTTTTAAGCTTCATGGTACTCGCAATAGCTAGAGCAGCTGCTTTTTCCCGAATACTCAAATCTCTGGCCTTGACTCTTTGCGAACCTTTTTCGGCTAATACTCCATCTGCTGAATTTCTAGCCTCGATGTTTTCTCGGTTCTGAGAATAGGCTATATCGTATTCCTTGCACGCTGCATCTAGTGGGTTTATTCCCTGATCACCTCTAGCCAGACGTTTGACAAGTTTAGTGCCAGGACCGCAGTACTGGTAGTCTGGTGTGTGTAATTCTACAGGTTAAGTATTTATAACCCTATTCAAAAGACCACGTCCTCTTGTGCGATGAATGATCATCACTCTTTAGTGGTTAAATCACGACTCAGCACCTTCGTCTAAAAGAATTGTATTTACATAGTATAAAAGCATTGCGCATTTAATTATCATATTAGTCGTTATCGAGCCATCATACCATGCAGACATGCAGTTCAAAAAGAAAACTATTAAATTACAAATTTTAAACTTTGATGCTGTTGTTACGTCGGCGCAACGTATTATTTGAGCCTAAGCTTTCGCTCAACAGCTCGGGATTCACACTGGGCGCGTAGGTGGGACGCGGGGTTACAAGGGTAATTCAACTTAAAGACGCGTTACTCAAAAAGGGGTACAATTGCCTTCACGCGACTAAGATTGACTGCTGTGCAACATTCCGATGCACTTGCTCGCGGTTTTCTTTTGTCAAGAGTGGTGTATACCTCGTTCACGATCTAAAAACAGGTCACACCGTCACGAGTAAGGATATCGTATGTAATTTGACCTTGACACACTAATATCACGGTAAGCATTTGCCTTAACTCAATCGTTCGTTGTTATTCTAATAGTATTATTACCACGGAGGGCAACGGATTGTTCTTGGCTTATTTGATATTACCGATGACCAAAGGATGCCAATACTGTGGCGAGTAATGGCGTTCGCGAAAAACACTTTATACTGAAGATTAATTTGTTATTACCGGTGACCGAAGGGTGCCAATACTGTGGCGAGTAATGGCGTTCGCGAAGAACACTTTATACTGAAGGTTAATTTGTTAGTACCGGTGACCGAAGGGTGCCAATACTGTGGCGAGTAATGGCGTTTGCAAAAAACACTTTATACTTCCCGGTGATCCGCGGGTATTAATATGGCGTTCGCGCAAACGAAAACACTTTACACTTCCCGGTGATCCGCGGGTGCCAATACTAAGGCGAGTAATGGTATTCGCGCAAAAGGAAACACTTGGTCAAAAGAAAGAATATGATATGTTGTCACTTACTTTTATTTAAACGCGAAAGTTGTTATACAAACGTTGAACCAGCGTGAATGTAAGTCGCTCTCGAGGAAGATCAAGTGGCAGTAGAGACGGACTCTGGCAACCAGTTGATCTTACGAGGGTGGTAGCGAAATTCGACAGTGTCCTCGCTTCGCAGAAGACTGGGTTGTAGCAGAGTCGGGCTCTCACTACTCAGTCTACTTCGAAGGGTATCGTCGAATTTCGCGTGCCGAATTGAAGTGAGTGCTCTCTGGGCCTACGGGCCTTTTTATTGCGAGAAGCGGACCTCGGTCACGCGCTGGCTTGAAAAACGCAGGAAAACTTGCCGGGGGAAAATTTTGGAGAAAAGACAATAGCCGAAAATCTAATTGGCTAGAACTGCTCTAGTTTAGCCACTCAGAAATTGGCACATCCCACATCCGGCTTGTTCTCCTCTGTGCGTCAAGAGAAGGGAAGGTGATTCACTTACTCATGCCCTTCCTTTCTCTTTTATATCAAAAGTTTACAGAATTTTATCATAACTTTATATTAATGTTTAGGTGTAATATTAACAAGTTTTAGCTAATAGTAGCCATTGTTCGCCCATTCAATCAAACCCAATGCAAAAAGAGCGGTGAAAATCGCTTAATATTCAGGTTTGATTGAATAAGTGTTCGGTACTTTAAAATATTAATAATAGTTTTAGTAGTAGTAAATAATTGTAATAATTGCTAGTTTTTCCGCTGTACACGTGAGCATGATCGGACTGGTAAATTATCATGAATAATTATTTAACAGTAGCGGTTTCTTTGGTTAAAACACGGACAGTAGTAGGAGTTCGTTGCGACTTATAATATTGTTAATTAACTTGAATTTACCAGTAATTTCCATTCATTGTTAGTTGTGAATGTATTTCAACATGTTAGTAACATTTCATCAACTATGAGTTTTTCTGTTTGTCGTAAGAGAGGAAGAAGGCTCAGGATGCCCTGGGGAATCGGGAATTCCGTTACCCATGTTGGGGCAAGAGTGCGGACTCTCTCGACATCTCTGCGTCAGGAAAAGGGGGAAGTGCCATGACTTTCCCGTTGTCCTTTACATTTAAAACGGTGACAGTTTTTAACAAGATTACAATTAAGGCTATTGCAGTATGTTTATAAATTTGTTGACGTGATACAAAAGGGTTGTACAGTGGACCATGAGCCTGCGAACATGAATGGTAAAAATAGGATAATTCTTTGAAGGTTACTAAAGTTGTGTACCAAATTTGTTATAGTTAATATGTAATGTAGTTGTTTGCTAGTGGTGTAGTACGTACTGGTTGTTTGTTATGATTCTGGCTTGTAATAATATTTTCGCTTATTTCTATGCATTAATTCTAAGCTATCCTAATGTTCAACCTTATTTTTATCTAATATTTCAGTTTAACTGTTCCCAATTAAACTTTTGTATCTATGGTTGTAGAAAAATATTTTATTTTGCATTTCCGGTCATCGTGGGCCAGCGTGCATGTAAGTGAATCATGCATGGTCGTAGTACCTTAGCTACGAGCATTCTTGTAGGTGATTCACCTCTTTGCAGATGCACATTGGTCCCTGCGTTTTGTATTTTAAAAATCGGCACGGAAAGATTTGAAGAAAGAGGAAAAAAATTAATGTGGATACACCGATGTTACACTGTTGTGAAAGAGGAAAAGCGTTCGAATCGACATGGTGAGTTACTTCCAGACAATATTTGAGCCGTATTCTGTGGTCCATCCAATTGTGGTAAGACAAACAGTCTACTAGCACTAATAGTAGATCCCAATGGATTAAGGTTGGAAAACGTCTATTTGTACTTTAAGTCGCTTAATCAGCCAAAGTATAAGTTTTTGAAAGAGCTGCTGGAGCCCATAGATGACATACAATTTTTTGCATTCAATAAGCATAAAGCAGTAGTATCTCCAGATAATGCACTACCCAACTCTATCATGATTTTTGATGACATAGCTTGTGGAAAGCAGGATAATGTAAGAGCTTTCTACTGTATGGAAAGACACAAAAATGAAGGCTGTTTCTATCTATGCCAGTCATATGCACAAGTTTTAAAACACCTTGTGAGAGACAATGTCAATCTTTTAACTCTATTTCGTCAAGATAAGCTGAATTTAAAACATGTGTATGACGATCATGTGATCTCTGAAATGTCGTATACCCAGTTTCAAAATCTCTGCACAAACTGTTAGAATGATAATGAATATGGTTTCGTTGTAATCGATAAGGATAATAAAATGAACCGTGGTCGATATCACAAAGGTTTTGACTATTTTTCTATAAGTGTAGGTCGCACATAGAGTACTATATTCAGTCTACTCTAAGACGTTGAAACATCAACATGTATAAGGGAGAAGAAGATGTTCTTTATCAGCTAGTAAAGGCCAGAGAAGCCGTAAAAAAAAAATTAATTATTGAAATTTGGAAAAGATAAAGTTGAAAAAGTTCTAAATATGAACTTTAAATATATCACTTATTCTTTTCCGGATATCATTACTAGAAAGAGGACAAAAAATGATTCTGTAATTCCTAATCAACCACTACCCATCAAACAGAAGAAAAAAGAGAAATACAGCGACGATGATATGATGATTGAGTCTGCTGTTAGTCAAAGCGATGATGATGATGATGATGATGATGATGATGATGATGATGATGATGATGATGATGATGATGATGATGATGATGATGATGATGATGATGATGATGAAATGAATGTTACCATTCAACCTCTTGAAAATGTGTATTTACAAATAGTTGATGAAAATGAAAGAGATTTATTAGATTTAATTTATGAAGTGCAAAAACAAGGTGGATCATAGAAGCTTGGTAGTTTATCAATAAACTTTAAAAATAATCAAATTCAGATAGATGAGTTGAGCTTTCCAATAAGTGATGGATTGATTAAGCTACTGGTGAAATAACATCCTGATAGATCTGGCATGTCAGAAGATGATTTGGAGAAATATTACTAGATTTTTAACTCTTCAAGTGCCCATAGAAGGAACTACAACAAAAATAGACGTATCAGGACACACAATAGTAATAAATTTAATGAAATTATAGCTCTAATGTTTGATCTTATTGCTAGTAAATAGAGTGGATCATTTTTACCTCACTTTAAAACTGCTAAAACAATGCAGCAAGTAGATTATATGCTCTTGAACGATCCAAATGAGCTAGTAGACCGCCTTCGATTACTCATAGCAGAAAGATCTGCAGGAAATCCTAGACAATGAGATAATATCGATTATTAAAGAGTTGCGTAAAGCTAGGTATACATACTGAAGCTGGTGAGCATTCACGTTTGTAGCAAAATGAGCATCGACGTGTTTGAACGTAAGAGTGAAGGCGATAGACGAGGTCCTTCAGGTGTTGGCTATAAACTCACTACAAATGCACAGTATGATATTCAATATAAAAGACTGTGCAATGTTGCAGCAGCTTTCCAACAAAATGATGCAGTGAATCTTAACACTTTTCAGAAAGAAATAAAATTGATTAGGATTGAGCAAGGTAAAAAGCTAAGCAATTACAGTGATGTGTGTGCTGAAAAAAATTGCAAACTTGGAGCGGGAAATAAATACGTTCAAAGAGGTGTTATCTCAGATCTTTTCTCCAGAAGAAAATTAAGCCAGATATAAAACTAATGATTTGAGTCTTATTAGCTTATTAGCCGTCAATGAGAATGGATCGTAAGAAGGAAGTTGTTGTGGAAGAGCTCCACAAACCAGGTCATCGTAAGTATCCATGACAAAAGTATGATGCCCGAGATTTAGATAAAACATGGCAGGCCGATCTTGTTGAAATGATACCCTATGCTCGTAAAAATAAAGATTATAGGTACAAGCTAACTGTAATAGATGTATTTTCAAAGTATGCATGGGTTATACCTGTAAAGAGAAAAACTGCTGAAGATGTTACAACAGCAATGAAGTTTTTATGACGAGGTGGTCGAGTACCAAAAAATCTGCATACCAACAGGGGTAAAGAATTTTTGAGAAAAGCTTTCAAGACCTCATGCGACAATATAACATTAATCTTTATTCGACATATAGTAATCTTAAAGCATGAATATGCGAGCGATTCAATCGCACTTTGGAAAAAAAATGTGGACAAAGTTTAGTCTTCGTGGAAATTATAAATGTCTTGATGTCTTACCAACTAATTACAGCTTACAACGCTCGCAAGCATCAAAGAATTGGTATATGGCCTGCCGATATAACAGCTGACAATCAAGTTCAAGTTCTACAAAAATTCACGGTTAATGATGAAATGATAAAAAGGCCAAAATTTAGAGTTAATGACAAAGTACGTGTCAGTAAAGCTAAGAATGACTTTGAAAAAGGCTACATGCCAAACTGGTCAACCAAAATATTTACAGCCTATAAAGTATTGAAAACTAATGCAGTTACCTATTATTTTAATGATTATAAGGATCAGCTGGTTTCTGGCGGCTTTTACAAAAAAAAGTTTGTAAAATTCAAATATCTGGATATATATCTGGTAGAAAAAGTCATAAAAAAACGTGGTAGTATGATTTATTTTAAATGGCTGGGATTCGATAAGTCACATAACAGTTGGATTAACAAGTCAGATATTTAAAAAAGAGAGAGAAAAAGTGGAATGGGCCCCGTCCAGCACCCCGTCTTGTGATGAACAGCCTTTTGGTCTTCACAACAGCTGTTTTGACACCCTTCGCCTTCTTAATCAGCTTCTCATTTTGCACCCGAATGCAATACATCTTACTACGCAGCTCAATAATTCCGTCATAATTTTGCCTTAACATTCATCCTTCATCAATCCTATAACTTTTTTATTTACAAGAGGCAGATCAAATTGATTATTTGATGAATAGTCTGATGTGTCAAATTTATTTATGTTTTGCTTCACAACTTCGTTAACATTTTGACTACAAATTTTATACATCAAGCTGTTAGTGTCGGTGTATAGAAACTTGCATTCATCGAAACGTTTTTTTCATGTATGAATAATAAAAATCATGTTTGAGGATCTTTGATATGTCGAGTCCACTCAGACCAACATGTATTGGTTTTCTTACGCTGATTTCTGTACGTGTAAGCTGTATAGCTACAAGATTTTCCGAAAAAATGGAGCGACTGTGGAAGTTTGGTTGGGCTACAAGTGTTTCTGCACTGTATCGTCCTTTCCACTTATTTACGAGTTAAACATCTACTTGCTTTTGCTTGTTCTCCATGGTCTTACCATATACAGCGTTGATCATGAGTTTGCAAAAGAGCTTTTTAAACTCATTTTTACTCTGCTTTCTCTTTTCCATGTTCAGATCATAATGATAAAGTGATAGTCGCAACTGTTAAGATTGTGCAATATCACTGAAATGAATCTTGAATTCTGATAATTGATGTTGCAACTTTCGTGTGCAGCACCTCTAAATTTTCCAGTCAGATGACAATGATCCGGCACTTTCTTCTCATTTTTTCCAAATGAACTACGACAAATATGACAAGCTTTAGCTAGTCTGAACTCATTCTCTTCTACTGAAGACAAGTTCATTGGCTTTAGATTCTTATACAATTCTTGCAGGTTACTTGCAATGGTCTTCAGCTTTTGAATGAACCACTCTGCTGGTCTTTCGGTAGTATCTTCTCCTCGATAACTTGCATAGTGTGATTGACTATCGTCAAAACTGCATTTCATGTAATAGCCTATACTCTAGGCTTGACGCTTTTGAAATGCATGAACATCGCTCTCTACAGGCTCAAGTAAACACTCAAAGTCCGCATAGATGACGTAAGGGACTTTTTCAGCAGAGTTAAAGTTATTAAATTTGAGAATGTTCTTTCCTTCAGTTGGTAGATTTATCCGGCACTTGTCCACACTAGCACAATCAAGTTCATACTTACGGAGCTTATCTTTGCTGTAGAAAAAGTGTAAGCATCTGTCACAACACCCAAAACATTTCCACTTTCTCTCAGATATCTGATCTACCACCAGCCTTGACAAATTCTTAACCCACACGTAATGGTTTTTTAATTCTGGAACATTTTCATCTTTTTCGTCTTCTTGATTCTCATCAAAGTAAAAATTTTGAACGAGAAGTAAATTAACATGAGTTTCTTTCTTCGAAGATGTAATATGACAGGGTGAAACTATATGCTTGTCACCATATTTTCGCAGCATATACATATTCCCAGAGACAGGATTTTGTTTTTCAAACATGCTGACTTGCATCAAAAAAACTGTAAACTCTATTCCATCGAAGCTCAGCTCATTTTCATATGGTTTATAATGACTTACTCGATATGAATGTCCATTTGCTTCTTGTAAAGCGGAAAGCACTGCCCACATAAAACACTTCTGATCATTTTTCTTCACGTTCACACAAGCTTTTCTAACTAATACATCTTTTGGTAGTTTAACACATGATATTGCCTTAATTCGATTGAGATTATTCATATTAACTGTCAAACTGATAATCTGCTGCAGAGTCCATCCAAAATCTCTCTCTTCAAACTCTTCCATCTGATGCACAATAGGTTGCTTCATGTTTAAATCAAACCAATCATCATCCATATCTGTTGATCTCAAGAGATCAGCATTTATAGTGTTAAAATGCTTCTCATCAATGACTTTCGCATCACTCTTTAGTATCATGTACTCTGTGGCAAGCTCAAAATTAATTTTTGCAGCACAGTGTTATTCTAAAGCACTTGTAACTTTCGACAGAATTAGAACTTTTGCATCATTCAAGAAGGATGCGATGTTTATGTGTCCACAATTAATTATCTCACCTGTAGCTATGCGATTCTTGAAAGCTGATGGTAAAATTTTCCACTGCACACTGTCTACACTATCTACACTTTCCGATGCACTAGGATCATCTGCACTGTCACGGTTTTGCCTATCAACATTGTTTGGTGCACTAAAATCATCTGCAATGTTCTACACACAAGAATGAACCACACTGTTTTTGACACTATTTTGTTCACTACATTGCTGCTGCTCTGGAAGGTGCCGCTGTATTTTTTCTCAGGTCTTCCTCAGTAAACTGGTCAACTTGTCCTGAACACAGAACAAAGTAGCCCTGACGGATTGGAAGGATTGCATCTCTCCTCTTAATTATGACGTCAAAACATACTTTTCTAACGCTTCAAGCACTTGATTGGTCAACTCCAACCATCTTTGTAGATCCTCATCATCTACATCAGCAATCTGTCTCAAGGCTTTTTGCAGAAAATCTGCAGTGTACTTAAAGTATTGTACAGACATTGCGCTCTTTGATGTTAACTCTTTAAGTTCTGAACACTGAATACTTTTAATGTCTTCCTGATGCTCCTCATATACAATTTTTTCTCTGAAATTGTAATTTAGTTACAGTATAGGGGAAGGGGGAAGCCATTGAATATGGTATTAATAAAAGTATGCATATCTTAATTTATGAAAAAAAAATTTTTTTTAAAGGTGGTCCAAATCTCACCCCCCATCCTGTGCAGCCCAACCATTGCGCTTTAATCGCCCCATTAACTTTTTTTTTTGTGTACATACATTTATACTTTTTCCAAGGGGGTGAGTTCAACATTGTAAGACGACGCTTTTTGGAGTTTTTTTGACCTCCTTCCACTTCCCTCTTTTTATCCAACACTTCTTCTTCGTCCGTTTCATCAAGGATAGAGAATGAATTAGAAGACGAAGACTCCTCCCCCTTCTTTTCCTCATCATCATCATTATCAAAAAGACAACGTCTCGCTTGATCTAAAGATGACAGTGGAATGGGGGTGGAGTGATTAGGAGCCTCATCAGGAGGCCAAAATATTGTTGGTGTATCTGACAATCTCCTTGGAAATGGAATGTTAACAAATTCTTCCTCCCAAAGAAAAGTCTCCCAGTCCTCCTCAACGGGGGGGGAGAAGTTGACTTACCTCGAAAATGATTATTACAGAATCATCAGAGGAGTTTTCTTGACCATCTATTACTCTAAAATCGATAAATTTTTCATTAAAATAAAACAAATACAATTTTAATTAAAAAAGGGTGTAATACAAGTACAATGAAGTTTGAGTGGAGGTGAAGCAAGTGGTAGCCTGCACATAAGGCGGTGGTGGTTGAGACAGCTCCCTTAGTAACTCCTCCCAGTTCTCCTTAACGGAGGGGAGAAGTTGACTCCTCACGAACAATATTACTACATTATCAGAGAAATTTTCTGTACCCTTCATTACTCTAAAATCGGTTAGTTTTTTATTAAAAATAAAATAATTTCAGAACAAAAGAGTAAGGTATACATACATGATTCTCAACAGCAATCGTAAAGTGTTAAAACTCACGAGAACGACTTGCTCTTTACAAAGCAAAGTGAGGAATGGTGCTCCTAGTCGATTCCATGGGCTTTTTATACACATTGAGAGGTGGTGGAAGACAAACAGAGAGAGTGGGAGACTATCAGAGGATGGGGGTACTTTATTAATGGGGAGAGGTGTAAGTGGGGAGTGAAAAGGATATAAAGAGCTTGAAAGAAGGCGAAGAGCTCAGTCAACAGCAAGTTGGCAGAGTGGTTGAACCTACCAGTCCAAGTCTTGTGTCATGTGTGTCACGTACGAGACAACGACTGAATCCTCCATCTTTTTTACCATATATAGGTGGTAGGGATAATGATTGGTTGGGGGTCAGAAAAGTGGGAAAGGAGTGAATATAAGGAGCTTGCTGAAGCTGGCAAGCTCAGCTGACAACGAGCTAATCAAGAGTTTAGATGAACATGATAATGGACTATATCGTTGACATTCAGGGCTTTAGAAGGTCCACAAATATTTTTATTCTGAAAGAGCTGATTATTTTACTACTGAAGGCTGATGCTCAGCCAGAAATTGTTCACTTTATCCCTCCATATAAATGGTTAAAGCTTTTACATGAAGAACGCACTCTTAATGCTTGGCTTGAAAAATACTTTGACGGAATACCTTGGGACTCAGAAAGTATATGTTTCTCTAGAGTTACTTTCATTGCTCAGTATTTCTTAAAAGACGCTAATATCATTTACGTCAAGGGATTCAAAAAAAGGTGGCTAACAGAATTTCTGTCAGAGAAGTAAGTACTTCAAGCAATAATACACAATATTTCGTTCAATATCAACCCTACTATGTTTCAAACACATCTGTAATGCTGAAGATTTGGGTTGTCCCACTATCAGTAAAATAAATAAGAAGTATAAAGCATACTTTTCTCATCAGCTATGCACAAAACCTGTTTGTGCTGTAAAAAACGCCTCTGTTCTAAGGGAATGGCTACTCACTTTAAGAGATACAGTGAATAATGTAAGTCACTCTAATGATGATGATTTATGAAATAAATACGGTAAAATTTTATAATAAAATTTTAAAAAAAAAGAAAAAGGAAGATCAAAAGAGGAGAAAATATATGCTTATTCTCCACTGGTAGGGGCGGGGTCGAGGCTCCTACCACTTTCTTTAAATATTAAAGAGGAATTTTCCCTAACTGTGAAACAAGAATTCAGTTTTTACATAAGAATCATTAGGATATAAAATGATTTTTTTTCTAATAAAGAAATAACCCTAAAATATTCTAAAAGAATTTATATAATAATTGAAAAAGAATTCCTTTAGTATTACTTCATAATCTTATGTGATACAATAGAATTAAAGCAAACTTCATATAAATGTAAAAATAAATATTAAATCTCAAAGATAATACAAAATTCTTATATAGACATAAACTGTATACCAAGTATCTGATTAACGCTGGTCAAATGGATAAAATACTTGCCTCTTGAACAGACGAATACACATATATGAATAATCATGAAAAAGTAGGGGATGTACATTTTTTGTATATAGTTTACTATCATACTTATAAATTATTCAATACTCAAGTGTCTCAAACTCATAATCATAGACATACTAACTCCGTAGAGATCCACGTTTTAAGTAGTTCTAATTAAAATCTTCGTTCTATATATCACTTAAATGTATAACGCTTGAACCATTTTAATAGAACTAAAATGAATATAATCAACTTACATATAACTTTATTTTAATAGATACAAGGGTATGAGAAATCTGTTGGTAAGGTTATTATTTAAAAAACTTATTCGTTAAACTTTGAAGATTGATAAAAAAAATAAAAAAACATTCCTTAAAAGTATTATTTCAAAAGTTTTTACGTGAGTTTTGGTAAGTATTATTCTTTGTAAGTCGTAAAATTTTCCGTACAATACTATAGGAACAATTCTTCGAGAACACCTTCAAAATGCAATAACAGTGCGTGTATTTTACTCATTGAGAAAAAATGGTTGGAGAGATTCGAATTCAAGGCTCATGATATTACAGATTGAGGCTATCCTCCGATTGATAAAATAAAACTAGCCACTGTCTGCCCTCATCATAATGGGGCGTACAAGGCAAACTGTGCACATCATAATGTTAGGCTGTATAATAAGTTTCTCCTACATTTGCCTAAGTCCATGGAATGGATGTAACAATTGCTTTTCAATCAATCTATTGATGATAAGATTTTTTCAATAGATGAACTAAAATGTTTGGCTACGCTTCTTTTGGAGAGGTAAGATTCGATGGTTGTACCTCACAGATAAAAGTGTTCGGTTGGGGCTCTTATGATCCGTGCTATTAAATCATCTTATGGGTGTAAACAGTACAAAAGGCGCGTTTAAGTTGTTCTTAAGTGATTTCTTAGTTATCTTAAAATTAATTTTTTTTAAGTTATGTTTAAGCCATTTTTAAGACAATGCCAGATAATCCTAAGACTATCTTTGAGTAATCTTTAAGACTTTATGTCGATATGACAGTGTGGTACGACAGTGCGGTACCAAACATATCTGTATTAGTATAGTGAGTATCCAACCATCCGATGGCACAGTCGGTAGCGTACCTGAGTATTGTCCTGGGGAGCAAGGTTCAAATCCGAGTGAGGGAGAAATTTTTTATTTTGAAATAACGATAAAAATATATTTAAAATCTTCAAATAATTTTAAAAATTACATTTCAAAACGCGCTCTAATTTAAATATAGTAGGTACAGCAGAGCGCTATCAGGCAGCAATCCAGTATCCCGACTACTCACATACTATAGATCGATAGATCTCAAGCTAGGCCAACGTGTGGTGGCCTAGTACCTATATGGGTGGGGCGGCCTAGTTCCTGCTCCGTTATCTCGGAGCTGGGTTACCTCGGAGCTAGGCCACCATGGGTGTGGTGGCTTAGTACCTGTATGGATGGGGTGGCCCAGTACCTGCCTTGTTTACCTACTGATTGAGTAGCTTGTTAACTACTAACAGTAATCTCAGTAAGTAAAAAATTTTTTAATTTTTAATTTTTTTTTTCGTGCCATGATTTTGTTAAATATTTATTGCCTTATTAAATAGAATACCTACCATAATATTAATAACCATGCTACATGAAAAGTATATGGTAAAATATTTACGTGGAGACATAAATTATTACCTCACATAGGTTGGTAATTGCTATAAACGTTAAATCCCACTAAAAACCAACCCCCATTGACTGTTATGAATATGAAAAAAATGCAATTTGAAAATACATGTAGATTGTGGCAAGTCAAATCTTGATATTTGAGATAAGTTAACCTAATTGCTTTTTATTCTTACGTTTAAGAATATAATGCATCTTATCAATTTATATGCGAAAGATGGGTTCATAAAGAAAAAAAAATGTATACCTACCTCTTACTATGCTGTACAGACCACTCTTATTTCAAACTAAAAATAAAATGTTATTCTAGATATCAGAAATCTATACTGTACTTTAACAAATCGAGTTGTATACAGTTCTAAGGGGCAATGAATATCTGAACGTAAATATTATATTCTATACTTTTGCATGTTACATGATTATTGGTGTGATAATGTTTTTATTTATTTCAAAACTTTAATACAATAAAATCAGTTTAAGGTAGCAGTTTCCCTAAATTATAAATAACTAAATAGGTACGAAATTTTTAGCAAAACTTATATAAGCGTCGTAATATGTGTAAAAAATTTGAGACTGCTTTACCACGTCGTTATTAAAATATTCTTGTCCAAAAATCACTCTTTTTACATTGTAGCAATGGCACAAGCACTACATAGCCCCATTATTTTAAAAAGTATGACTTACTCCATATTTATGAATAATTAAAACACTACTGAAAACTACCTAAGTCAGTAAAGAAACACGTATTTTTTTAAGAATTTTTACCACACAGTTTTAAAGCAATAATAATCAAAAAAGTGCTCTTTGTTTGATTTTGAAAGATAACCAAGTAAGTATCGCGTATGTGGCAACGGCACATTGTCATATAAGTACAAAAAGATATATGTTTCTGTTTATGTGCGTATAAGTGTACGCAAAGGCATTCACATTTCTCTCTGATATTATTAATACGGGATGATTTATGAACATAACCTTAGTACTGTATATCTATATATACGATTGCCCTATATTAAGGGAAACAACTACCTTAATAAATGACAGACCATAGTCAGGTACTTAAAAGTAAGTCAATATGATCTTCCAACGATATAGTCATATAGAAACTACTGAAGCATTCTCAATGCTTACGACATACGCATAATAACTTTTAATACCAGAAAATTTATTAAAAAACAGTATAGGCTGAGGCAGAAAACGACACATACAACCATTAATTATATTTATGTACTGTAAAAACTATAAACATGTCTAATTACTGTAATTTTAAACGATGATAATGTATAAATAACTATCAAATCTTATGATTTTATCAAACAAAAAAATGATATTAATAGCAAAAAAATTTGGTCTTACCATAAGTAGGTTTGCATCTAGGTTTTCATCACTCAGAGTATGTAATGCACTTATAAAATTAATTAAAACTACAAGAGCGAAAGGGGTACTCATTTTGTTCACCTCTGTCATTTTTGTGTGCACAGTTAAGTATTTCGCGCTTAAAGACCTATGGACACTGCCATTTAAGCTTCTAAATGTACGACAAAACAGATACATAATAGAAGAAGTTATCTAATTAGTTGAAAGTAACTGTGTTTTTATTCATGTTTTTTGTTATTACTGAAACAGTTCTGTCTGCAGGTAATACCAAAACAAAAATCTATTTGTCATGTCTGTCGCAGATCATGGTGTAACGTTGAACTCAAACTTTTACCAGGTGTATTTAAAATGTGAAGAAACTGTTTATTTTTTAAAAGGATCATTTATATATTCATATTTATATATACATTTAACAGTGCTTATGTTGTCCCTTTTTACTTGGTCTTGCACCAATAAAATGCACTTGTCTAAGGACTTTTCTTTATTGTCAAAGTATTTCTACTTAAAATATTTTGACATAGCCTTAAGCTTTTCTAACGATGCTGTCATTACCTCCTTTATTGTTGTAAATTCAAGTCTTATCGTGGGTCTTTTTGATTTACGAAACACATAAAAGTTTTATACATTTGTATGTAGTTGATACAGAGCTAGGGTAGAGTAATAGTGTTAATTTATTTGTTCTTTTTTTTCTTATGCCAGACAGTTATGATCAATCAGTAGTGTTCAAGTGAAAGATTAAACACATTCCAAACAAACTTCCCCAAAACATGCTTTATACCTGAAACATCTATTGAAATTATTTGTTGAAAACGAAGAAAAACTTTAAAATTATTAGCCTTTTTAGTACGGTATGTCAACGACTTTATCAAAATATCTTCTTCCATTTTCCAACGTTCTTATCGGTCGTTAGTGTAATGGTTAGTGTAAGTGTAATACTTTATACAAAAAATAAGAATGTTACCTCTTCTTACATATCATACACATGTAAAATTTAAAAAGAAGATACTTATTACGTTAAGGTAAAAAATAATTACTAACAGAACTATTTGTTGTATAAAAAAAAGCACAGTTTAATTATGTATACATGCTGACTTTTTAAAAATAATTATTGTTATTTTCATAAAAAAAATAGTGTTAAAAACTTTTTACACACCTACCAAGCTGTAGTTATGTTGTGGTTATTAAAACTAAAAATGTAGCTGACTGAAATATAATTCGATTCTTTGTGACTTGATTTCGTAGTTTTTCAATTCAACATACCACGTATACAGAGTAATGCCTTTTTTTGCATACAGTGATAGAGACTAGAGCTATAAGCCGAATCAGTCGTTAAGCCGAATCGGATGATGAGCCAAGAAAACAGACAGTGAGCTGCACAGCCAGTAGTCAAGCAAATACTGGGTGCCAAGAAAGTCACGAAAACTGTAGGTACGTTTTATTCTTTTTTTTTGTGATCAGTTAGTAGGTGGTTCCTATACCACATTTTTCCAAATGTATAGTGAATATAAGGCATGGCCCAAAAAGTAGTCCCGAATGTAAAAGCGGAATTAAAATAAGGTCTAAAAACACAACAGCCTATTAACCGATGACTCAAGGCGCTTTCTAAAGACTTTCTTAACTAAAAACTATTAATAAATAATATGATTCCTCTACCATCCTATGACACAGGGCATTTACTGGCCACTCTGTTAAATAATAAATTATAAATGAATAACACAAGCGTATATCACCCAATAACCCCAGAGCACTTACTGGCCACTTGATTAAATAAACATTATTATTGACAAATAGCACAAGCACCTATTAATCTGATAACCCGGGGCGTTGACTAGCCACTCTGCTGAATAATAAAAACAAAAGAAATAGCGCAAGCGCCTGTCACCCGATGACGTGGGGCACTAACTGGCTACTCTGTTAAACAATAAATTATTAACAACTAACGCAAGCACCCACCGCCCGATGACCCAGTGCGCTCATTGAATACTCTGTGATTTACAAAATTTTCAATAAATAATACAAGCGCCTATCGCCTGGTAACCCGAGGTGCTGACTGGTTACTTTATTGAACAAACATTATTATTAAATGACACGAGCGGTCATCACTCAACACTCCAGAGCATTTACTAGCCACTCTGTTACATAATAAATTATATTTAATAAGGACAAGCATCTATCACTTCATTATCCAAGGCACTTACTAGCCACTCTGTTAACTAATAAATTTTCAATAAAAACCACAAGCGCCTATCACTCGATACCCTGGAGCACTTTTTAGCCACTCTGTAAAATGATATGTCATCAATGGATAACACAAATGTCTATTACTTGATGAGCCAAGGCTTTTACTGGCCACTGTTTTAAATAATAAATTATAAATACATACCACAAGCGCCTATCACCTGATAACTCGGGGTGCTTACTGTTCCCTCTGTCAAATAACCATGATTTGTAAATAACGCAAGCGCCTGTCACCCGATTACCCTGAGTGCTTACTAGCCACTCTGTTACATAATGAATGAATGATAAATAATACAAGCACCTGTCACCTAATAACCCGGGGCAATTATAAGCCACTCTGTTAATTCATAAATTTTCAATAAATACCACAAGCGCCTATCACTCAATGATTCGGAGCGCTTGCTGGCAACTCTGTTTAATGATGAATCATTAAAAAATAACACAAGCGTTTATTATCTCATAACTCAGGTTACCAGTACCCCGTACACAAGCGTCTATTACCTCATAACCAGTTACCCCGAACGTTTACAAGCCACTCTGTTAAATAAATATTATTATTCATAAATAACACAATTACCTATCACCCAAGGACCCCGGTCACTCAATGGCCACTCTATTAACTAATAAATTTTAAATAAGCAACACAAGGGCTTACTGGTCGATAACTCGGTGTACGTATTAAACACTTTGTTGAATGAACATTAGTTAAAAAAAAAATGAGCACCTATCACTGTAAGACCTGGTCTACTCATTGATCACTCTGTTAACTAATACATTTTAATTAAACAACACAAGTGCCTATTAGCCAATAGCTGGGGGTGCTTTTCAAACACTTCGTTAAATTAACATTAATTAAAAATAACACAAGCACCTATCACTTAAAGACTCAGTGCGCTCATTAACCCCTCTGTTAACTTATAAATTTTAAATAAAAAACACAAGCGGCTATCACTTGATAACCAGGAGCACTAAATGGCAACTTTATTGATTAATAAATCATTAATATATGATACAAGCGTCTTTCACCTGATGACCTGGGGCGCTTACTGGACAGTCTCTTAAATAAATATTTTTAATAATAAAAAACACATCCACCTATCTCCTGATGACCCAGGACGTTGACTGGCCACTTTGTTATGATATAAATGTAAAAAAACAATGCAAGCGCCTATCACCCAATTACCCAAGGCACTTACTTATCACTGTGTTAAATTAAAAACGATTAATAAATAACACAAGCACCTATCACCCCATGACCTGGTGTTCTTAATGGCCACTAAGTTAAATAAATATTATTATTATTATAAAAAAACATAAATACCTATAACCCGATGACCTGGGGCATTGACTAGCCCCTCTGTTGAATGATAAATTATAAATAATCAACGCAAGCGCCTATCGCCTAATGACCTAGAGCACTTGGTGGAAACTCTGTTAAATAAACATTATTTTTTAAGAAATATACAAGCTTCTATCATCCAATGAGCCAGCGCGTTGATTAGTCAGTCTTTTAAATAATAAATAATAAATCAGTAACGCAAGAATCTATCACCTGATGACCCAGGACAATTACTGGCCCGTTTGCTTATTAAACATTATTATTGATAAGTAACACAAACTTCTATCACCAGATTATTTAAGATGTTAACTGGCCACTCTGTTGAATAAACTTTATTCAAAAATAACATAGGTGCCTGTCACTTGACGAGAAAAAGCGTTTACTGCCCACTCGGTTGAATAATAAAGTATAAATTAATAAAACCAGCGTCTATTACCTGGCAACCCAGGATGCTTACAAGCCACTCTGTTGCATAATAAATTATCAATAAATAACACAAGTGCCTATCACTTGATGATCCAGGACGCTTACTGGACACTCTGTTTAATAAGAACTTATTATTAATTAACACAAGCATTTAACACTCGATCACCTGGGGAGTGCTTATTTACCATTTTAATTAATAACGTATTTTTAATAAATAACACAAGCACCTCTCTCCCGATGATTCGAGACATTAATCAGGCTCTCTGTTTAATAATACACTATAAATAAATAACGCAAGCTTCTATTATTCAATGACCTGGAACTCTTACTGGCCACTCTGTTGAATGATGAATAGAGACTAAATAACAAAAACGCCAATAATCTGATGACCTGGTGTGATTACTAGCAACGCTGGTAACAAATTTATCATCAACAAATAACGCAAGCGCCTGACACCCAATGAACCAGAGTTCTAACGAGCCATTCTGTTGAGAAATATATTATAATTATTAACTCAAGCAGCAACCACCTGGTGACATGGTGCGCTTACTGCTTACAATTTTTAATTATAAACTATTAATTAATAACACAAGCGTCTGTCACACAATGACTTAGGATGCTTACTGGCCAGTTTGTTGCATAATAAATTATAAGTGAATAACACAATCACCTTTTATCCGATGACCTGGGGAGCTTACTAGCAACTCAGTTAACTATTAAATTTTTTGTACTTGACACAAGCACTAATTACTTAATGACACGTAGCGCTTACTAGACTGTGTGTTGAATAATAAATAGTAAATGAATAAAACAAGCACTTATCGACTAATGACTCGAGACGCTTACTGGGCACTTTGTTAAATATTGAACTATAAATTAATAACACAAGCACCTATCACATGATGACCTGAGGTGCAAACTGGCCACTCTATTATAAAAACATTGTTAATAAATAACACGAGCGCTTACTACCCAATAAATCAAGGCTCTTACTGAATACTCTGTCAAATATTAAATTATTATTAACTAACACAAGAATTCAACATTTGATCACCTAAAGTGCTTATTGGCTACTTTATTAATTATTTAATTTTTAATAAATACCACAGGCTCCTATGACTAGACGACTAGGTAAACTGACTGGCCACGCTGTTAATAATTGAATTGCAAATAAACAACGCAAGCACCTGACACCCAATAAACTAGGTGCTTACTGACATTTTCGTGAAATACTACACTATAAATAAATAACACAAGCGCCTTTCACTCCATGACCCAAAATGCTTACTTTCTACTCTATTAAATGATGAATTATAAATAGATAACAAAAATCAATAATAACACAGCATGAAAAATTGGATATTGGAGCATGACTTTATTTACACAACTAAGATAAAAGCCAATATTTCGACGTCATGCTGACGTCATCCTCAGGGCATCTAACAAAGTACATAAACAATCATAAATACATAATATCCAAAACAAATCATAAATTACTAAGAAAAGTTTAATATAGTTACCAATGTAAGTGTTAGGATAACACGTGGCATTGCAAATGGAGCAAAAAGTTGTTAGAACATAATGATCAATGTGAAGAAATTACATTTAATAAAAAGATTTTTGCTTTTACGAGGAACTTACTCAGAAACATTAAAATGCAAGACCATAAACTAAATGTAAGAAAGTAGACGCATATGTGAAATATGTATAGCAAGGTTAACTGTAAGTACTATAGTGAGGAAGAATCAAGGATGTTAAACTACCAATAAAATGTGTGTAAAATTTATAAAACTTATTGAACGTATGAAAACGTGTAATACACGTGTAAAAAGACTTAATGTTGTTTTCGCATAACTTTTCGCTTGATATCTTGTAAAAAAAATTTTGCAAGAGACATGTAGTTTGTTAGTATTAATCTGTCTATTGACATTATTATTATAAACAAACATATGTATTATTTCAGAAAATTTGCGTTTAAATTTATTCTCCTCCCAGTCAAAAATTCTAACATTATTTAAATCAAATGGATGTTGTAATTGTATTGAATAAGAAGCAATAGCAAATTTGTTATCATGGTTTTTGACCATTCGTAAGTGTTCACTTATACGAATGCCAAGCAATCTCTTACTTTGACCCACATAGCAAATACCGCATTCACACAGAATTAGAAAAACTATGCCCCCCTTTTGAAGTGTAGGAGTTTTATCTTTACCTAATCGTATGATATCAGAAAATTTACATGAATTGGAAAAAATTACACTAATATTGAATGTAGAAAAATTCTTACGTAAAGAACTTTCCAAGCACTGAAAATACGGAAATACCATAAAAGGTGTTCCAGAACAAAAATTGTGGTTCTTTAAATGGCAACGGTCACAATTAGGTGTTGAGTTTTTAGATTTGTTGAACAATTTATTAAGAAAGCTAATCCTCGCTTTGATGTATTTTTCAACAAAATAACCTGGATAAGCATTTTTAACAAGATTTCTCCTAACCTCCCAAATGTTTTTCGTCCTGAAACAAGGATCAGCTAACTTAAAAACTTCGCCAGTGAAAGAATAAACGATAGCTCTCTTCTGACAAACACGATTATGCGAAAAAAATTAAATAATCATCCAGAAGAAGATACTTTTTCATGTAGATCAAACGAGCAAAAAGAATCAAGCATACGTGTAATTAAAATGTCTTAAAATGGAATAGAGTTATTTGTCTCTCTTTCTATTGTAAACTGTAAATAAGGATTATAATTATTAAAACGGTTCAAAATGTATTAAATATGTTCTGTTTTTATAATAAGGAGACAATTATCTACATAGCGCATATAGGACAGAATGGAACCTCCGCATTTCAGAATAATGGATGATTCCAAAGATTCCAAAACTAATTTAGCTATCTATGAAGAATGTCATGAACTTCTTTCCGCGAAGGAATTCCACGGTCCGAAAACAGGTGACTAAGTTTTCTCTCCTGCTCTCTTGCTGTGATACCTCTCCTTACCGCCGTCTCTTAACCAAAAGGAGCTTCACGCTGAGCTCCCCCGTCTCCGGGAGGAAGGGGGAAAAACAATTAGGATTTATAGATTTAACGCGGGATCAATGTTTAATCAAGCACTGTATTCTCCTTTTTCTTTGTAACAATACACCAATCGAGAGTGCCGGCGATCCAGCGGCCACGGCACCAACGTCGACCGCGATCGTGCGAGCACGTACACTTTTTCACCGGACTGACACCCGCGTCCTACAGTATGAATCCACACGACTAAAGTCCCACCACCATCGCACTCTGCCCTTAGGTCAACAGTCTTTCTCTCTATGCCCTCCCCAGCTCGTTCCCAGCTTCACACTTTTCTTTCTCTATCTCTTTCTCTCAACTTTAACACACTCTCACTCTCTCGCACGATTCTCGGCCAGTTCCGGCCCGGGCACACTCAGTTTCCTATTTCTCACCTGCTTCGAAACGCTCTAACACCCTACTTTGTTCCGACGTTGTTGCGGTCTTTAGAGTGGCTCCTTGACCCTCGGCCTCGGGATGGATCTCTCCTCTCTCTCTCTCCCTCTCTCTCTCTCTCTCTCTCTCTCTCTCTCTCAGGTCGGCCCTTGTCCACCGTCCAGCTCTCTCTCTCTCTACTTCCTTGGCTGGCTCGCTCGACCTGCCCTAGCTGACTCCTCTCGATGCTGACCTTGGCCTCTGTCTTCGGCTCGCGTTTCAACTCTCGCACCTCGATTCTCCAACACTTTCGGACCTTCGTTCTCTCCACTCAACAATATCGAACGCGCTCTATACTCAAAAAAAGAAAAACTCGCGACACACTCTCGCTTCGACTACTTCGCTGCAAGGTTCGAGCAAGAATGGCCCCCCTCTCAAGCTCTCGGGACGGCCCTCTCCCTGACTTCCGCTGCACTCTGCTGACTTTTCGCGCCTTTCTCTCCTTCTTCCGCTGCAGCCACCGTCATTTCCACCAATCCGGCTTGGCGTCTTCGTCGTCACGTCCAGCTCGCACGGGCCCCCAAAACAACAATTAATTAGACAAAGACAGCTTAGCATGCTTGAATTTGAGCAGAGAAAGAAGACGTTGCAGGGTCACAGGGAAAACTAGCAGCACCAGTTTTACCTCGTCACAAGAAAAACAGCCACCCGTAGGAGTTTCACACTTCTGCCTATATACTTGATAATTAAAAATAAAGTAATTTGAATTAATCAGAAAATAAAAACCATCAAGGAATTCCTTTATATCAATAGCCAAGAGGTTCATAAAGAAACCTAGTTTTTTGTTAAAACACTTTATTATTAAATTAAGGGCAGATTAGTATAGAGAGAGATAACATCAAAAGAAACTAAAGAAAAACCTTCTGGAACAATAATACTTTTAAGACGGTCCCTAATATCATATGAATTGTTGACAGAAAAAGGGGACTTTTTAAGAAATTTACTAAAAAAGTTACAAAACCATTTATCTAACCCATATAAAGGCGACTCAACGGAAGAGACAATCAGTCTAACTGAATGATCGACCTTGTGTACCTTAACCAATTCAGAAGCACGTGATAAGGAGCTTATATTCAACTTATCAGGGTCAGGTGCAGGAATCTCAGATGCAAGAAAAACCCCTCTGTGTGTCCAAAGGCCACCATTTTTCTTGACACATTTAATTAGCTGAGAAAGGATCTTGTTGCTATCATTCCTAATAACCAACTCATAATAGGTAGAATCCCCCAATAGGGCTTCAACCTTGTTAATATAGTCAAACTGATGGATAACTATTGTAGAACCACCCTTATCAGCATTAGTTATGAGCAAGTCATTATGTTCCTTAAAAAATGTTCTGGTTAAATTTAGGTCCCTGCTTATAGTCTGGTCAAAGCAAAAGAGTTTTTTGTTATTTAAAATCATTTTTTTTTAAATAGAAAGACAAGACTGTCTAATTTAAGAACAGATAGAATTTTCAAATTTATTAAGAACTGAAAATGACTCTATGGCTTTCATTAAATTCACTGTTATTTTGAGGTTTAAATGTGTAGTAAAAATTGAATCTTGGATCAAGTTTAAGAATAAAATTGACATGATCTGAAAGTTGAACATCCATCAAGTTATTTACAAATGAAGAAGTAGTATTGTTTCTAAACGCATTGAACATATTAAAATTATCTCTGTGTGTGATTGAAAAGTCATTTTTTTGACGTACAAAATTACTATTAGGTTTATAGGTGTTGTATGATGTTAAGGAAGCAAACTTCTTATCAAGCTTATAAAATAAATTCATGTGAAAATGTGTGTACATCCTGTAAGAGAACTTTTCCAAAGCTAATGCAAAATTTCTACTAAATATCCTTTCCAACCGCATTAAACATTTTTTCAGTCTACAAGTGAAAATGTCAATGTATCTGTGAGTATTCTTAATTTTAATATTTAAAAACTGTTTGGCCAATTTGAAAATATTTTTATTCAAGGTAATGTTAAAAATAATATTTTTAAAATTGAAACTTTTTTTTAAAAAACAGGTGCTATTAGTAATATGTTTTGAAAAAAAATCAAATGACCTACATATTAAAAAAAAAAAAAAGCTCCTTATTACGTGCTAATGGATTGGTTAAGGTACACAAGGTCGATCATCCAGTTAGACTGATTGTCTCTTTCCTTGAGTCACCTTTATATGGGTTGGATAAACGGTTTTGTAACTTTTTAGTAAATTTCTTGAAAAGTCCCCTTTTTCTGTCAACAATTCGTATAGTATTAGGTACCGTCTTAAAAGTATTATTGTTCCAAAAGGTTTTTCTTTAGTTTCTTTTGATGTTATTTCTCTCTGTACTAATCTTTCCTTCAATTAAATAATAAATTGTTTCAACAAAAAACTAGGTTTCTTTATAAACCTTTTGGCTATTGATAAAAAGGAATTCCTTCATGGTTTTAATTTTATGATTAATTCAAATTATTTAATTTTTTATAATCAAGTACATAGGCAGAAGTGTGAAACTTCTATGGGTGGCTGTTCTTCTCCATGGATAGCTGAAATAGTTTTGGAGTCTTTGGAATCATCCATTATTCCTGAATGCGGAGATTCCATTCTGTCCTATATGCCCTACGTAGATGATTGTCTCCTTATTATAAAAACAGAACATATTAAATACATTTTGAACCATTTTAATAATTATAATCCTTATTTACAGTTTGCAGTGGAAAGAGAGACAAATAATTCTATTCAATTTTTAGACATTTTAATTACACGTATTCTTGATTCTTCTTGCTCGTTTGATTCATATGAAAAACCATCTTCTTCTAGATGATTATTAAGTTTTTTTTTGCATAATCCTGTTTGTCATAAGAGATCTATCGTTAATTTTTTGATAAACAAAGTTTTTAAGTTAGCTGATCCTTGTTTCAGGACCAAAAACATTTGTGAGACTAGGAGGGTTCTTGCTGAGAATGCTTATCCAGGTTATTTTGTTAAAAAATGCATCAAAGCAAGGATTAGCTTTCTCAATAGATTGTTCAAGAAATCTAAGGACTCAACACCTAATTGTGACCATTGCCGTTTAGAGAACTGCAATTCTTGTTTTGGAACACCTTTTATTGTATTTCCGTATTTTCAGTGCTTAGAAAGTTCTTTACGTAAGATTTTTTCAAAATTTAATATTAGAGTAATTTTTTCCAATTCATGTAAATTAACTGATATTATACGATTAGTAAAAGATAAATCTACCACACTTCAAAAGGAGGGCATAGTTTGTTTAATTCTGTGTGAATGCGGTATTTGTTATGTGGGTCAAAGTAGGAGATTGCTTGGTATCCGTATGAGTGAGCACTTACGAATGGTCAAAAATCATGATAACAAATCTGCCATTGCTTTTCATTTAATACAATGTCAACATCCATTTGATTTTAATGATGTTAGAATTTTGGACCGGGAGGAGAATAGATTTAAACGCAAATTTTTGGAAATGATACATATTTTTGGTTATGATAATAATGTAAATAGACAGATTAATACTAACAAACTAAATGTCTCTTACAAAAATTTTTTACAAGATATTAAGCGGAAAGTTATGTGAAAACAATATTAAGTCTTTTTACACGTGAATTATAAATTTTCATATGTTTAATAAGTTTTTATACATTTTACACACATTTTATTGGTAGTTTAACATCCTTGATTTTTCTTCACTATAGTACTTACAGTGTGCCTTGCTAAACATATTTCACATATGCTTCTACTTTCTTACATTTAGTTTATGGTCTTGCAGTTTAATTAATCTGACTATGTTCCTCGTGAAAGCAAAAATCTTTTTATCAAATGTAATTTCTTCACATTGATCATTATGTACTAATAATTTTTTGCTATATTTGCAATGTCACGTGTTATCCTAACACTTACATTGGTAATTATTTTAAACTTTTCTTAGTAATTTATGATTTGTTTTGGATATTATATATTTATGATTGTTTATGTACTTTGTAAGATGCCCTGAGGATGACGTCAGCATGACGTTGAAATATTGGCTTTTATCTTAGTTGTGTAAATTAAGTCATGTTCCAATAACCCAATTTTTTATACTGTGTTATTGATTTTTGACTGTGGAGCAAGTGTTGGGAAGTTTTACCTTTGATATTAGATAACAGAAATTCCTATAACCCGAGGACCCAGAGTGCTAACTTCCCACTATCTTAAGTAATAAATTATAAATAAATAACACAAGTGCCTATTACCTAATAACCCCGGGTGCTGAACGGCTAATTTTTTAAGTAAAAAATTAAAAATAATTTACCCAAGTGCCTATCACCCTATGACCTAGCACGCTTACGGGGCACTTTGTCGAATGAGAAATTATCATTGATTGATTGACACAAGGCCTTAACACTTAATTACTTACAGAGCTTATTGGCAACTTTATATAATAATAAATTTTGAATAAATTACACAAGTACCTATCACTTGAAGATCCGGCGCTTTTTTGGCACTCTGTTGAATAATAAATTATTATAATTTAACAATAATACCTATTTTCCTATTACTCACGGTGTTTACTTGTTTCTCTGTTGAATAATAAATTATATTTAAATAACACACGCATATATCACTCGATGACCCAAAGCGCTTGATGGCCCCTATGTCAAACTCTGTTATTATTAAATAACCTCAGTTTTCAATACCCAAGAACATGGAGCGTTTATTAGCCACTGTGTTGAAGAATAAATTATAAATAAATAACTCAAGTTTCTGTTACCTGATGACCTGGGGCACTCACTGCCCTTTCTGTGAAGTATAAAACTATAATTAAATAATAAGAGCGCTATCTACTAAGGAGGTTTGTCGGTTAAATTGATTTACCAAAATAATTAATTGCTGATGAATGTTATCTACTCTGGTCACAGTGTAATAAGTGCTAATGTTATTTATCACACATTAACTATTTAACAGAGAAGCCAGAAAGCTTTCTGGGTCATAGGCTGATAAGTGCTTGTGTTATTTATTAATGATATATTATTTATTAGATCGTGCAGTAAGCGCCCTAGGTCATAGAGTGATAGGTACTTTATTATTTATTAAAAATTAGTTATTTAACAAAGTGGCCAGTAAGTGCCCTGAGTCTTTAGCTGATAGGCACTTGCATCATTCATTTATAATTTATTATTTAACAGAGTGGCCAGTGAGTGCCCTAGATTATTGAGTGATAGGTGCTTATGCTATTTATTAAAAATTTTTATATTTAACAGAGGGCCAGTAAACGCTCGGGGCCATTGGGTGATAGGCGCTCTCTATATTTAGTAATAATGTATATTCAACAGAATTGTCAGTAAGTATTCTGGGTCATCGGGATATAGGCGATGGTGTTGTTAGACCTTATTTAAATTTCACGCCTATATTCAGCACTACTTTTGGAGACATGCCTTACATTTACTATGTATTTAGAAAAAGATGAAATAGGAACAACTTACTGTCTGATTACAAAAAAAAATCTGCCTACAGTTCTCGTGACTCCTGTCTTGACATCTAGTATTTAGTACACTACTAGCTCTTTGGCTCACTGTTTGATTTTTTTGCTCATTGTCTGATTTAGCTCAACTTCTAATTTGGCTGATTTCCCTAGTTTTCATTGTTGGAAGCTATCATCAGCCAGAGTTTTGTGAATTATAGTATATGACCGATTAAAAAATGTACGACTATGTTACTTTCAATGATTTTTTTATTAAAATAAATCCTCATAGTTTATCTGGATTATTGTCTAAGATATAAATTTGCTTTCAAGTTAGATGATTACACTGAAGACGTTCATAAGGATCTATCATCAATTCAAGTTTACGTATGCACTCAAATGAGAGAAAAAATTATTTCAGAAATTTCCATTAACATCTTATTGCTGAAAGTAAGTAACAATTAATTAAAATAAAGACTTTAACAAGGCACTTCTTGTCAATATTAAGTTGGGTATCTTATAATTTTTAGGATGCCCCAATCGTTTGTTTTGAAGTTTTATCAAAAGTCGCTCGAGTCAAAAGCTTAGCTTACTTACATATGTGCTTTCCTCAACCTACTTATTGGAAAAAGAATTTATCTACGATGCCGAATGCCTCCAGTTGTTATGTAACGGATTACTTAGGTAACCTTTTTATATTAATTTTATCTCTCAGGTATATAACTACTTAAAAATATTATTTGTTTCACTAAACAACGTTTTAAAATTTTCGTGAAGTACAAGAATATTTGATAATACTTTTTTTGAAATGTAGAAAATAAGATTTTTTTAAAATACCGAAATACTTTTTTTCCTTGTACAACATTTAATGCATAAAAAGACTTGAGGATAAGTTGCAACTGAACTCATCAAAAATGTATAGTAAAATTAATAACAAAATTACTGTATGCTCAAACATTGTTATTCAGTAACGAATATATAACTGCTATTTTTCAAAATTATTAAGTATTTCCTTAAGTATTAATTTTGTTACTTTTATAAGGTATTAATATACGACTGCCCTTATGCATGCGTTTTTTTTATCAACAAAAGATAAGAAACATAAATGAATACAATGTTTACGCATTGTATCATGTAAGTTTCAAAAACGAGGCGTGAGATTGTCAGTAGAATCTATGTCTCTGTTATGACCAGACTTGTTTAGAGTGTGGTCTTAACTATTTTATTTTAGTGCTATTTGTAGGTCTCTTAGGGTTATTTAAGCATGTGAACTTTCTTTGTTTTTTTTTTTAGTCGGGTAAAAATCTTCCATTCAAATAATATGGAGAGTTTTAATTAGTGTGTTCTTTTATTAAAACAATTAAATATACTTATCTTTTAAAATAAAATTACCAATACAAATTAAAATACAAATACGGGTTCTGTTTTTTCTGCTATCACAGAAACCACTTTCGGCGGGCCTCCTTCGTTGCACCTCACTTCTTAGCGTAGTCCAGTACTATTGATGTTCTTGAAATACACCCGAGTTGTCTTAGCTAACACATAATACCTTACTTATATAAGGTACTTGAGAGTCGCAGGATTCGAGAAAAGACTAAAACTTTAGAGTACAGGTGACAGACGTAAAGAGAGCAATTTTTTCTCGATGGAACGTTTTTATAGAGTCAGAGCAATTAAAAGAGCCCTTTGGTTTAATTAGATTAACCAATGAGCGAAGTTTTTGCAGATTGCGTTGACAGCTAAACACTAGGCTTGCATGATGATGTCTTATGTTGTAATTTTACGTGTTAGAAAATAATAATATAACAGTACTGATGAAATTTTTCTGACAAGTGCGATTAAGTTTTTTGCATCGATGATTATGCGAGCTTGCATTACTAATAAAAGATACACCAAATACTAGTTTAAGTGTGACGTGTCAGTTTAAGAATTTCACAATTAATCCTTTTGGAGATTTAGTAATTAATGTTAAATATATTGACATAGGGTGTAAATTACAATTCTTTTTAATTATTTACATTATTAGAGATGGACGATCAATGATAAAATAAACTATTTATTCAAACGTATATTAAAATTTATGCATTCATGCATGTAATGTACAATTTTAATACATACATGCATTCTTACGAGGCTGGTCACATTATATGTCAGTATTTTATGAAATATTCAGCTTAAAGCTAATACACACACACATATGTGAATGACGTATACTCACCACCTGTTATATGAGCTTATGTATATACTCAGTACGTGTTGTTTCAATTTGACAGGTAAATTGTGTTGTTACTAATAATATTATTTGTACGTATTAACTCAGAAGGTAACACCCTCCTTCTTACATCGTTGCTGCCTTTGGCAACTACAGATTGGTCAAGAATTCACGTTAGTTGATGAGACGAATCATTACAATATCGTTTTAGACGTAAATTCGTTTCTTTTTTTTTATTGTTGAAAAAATAATTAATCAATCATTCAGCACTCCTTCTTCTTTGGTGAAGCAGTGTTGGTATCCAGTTGTTGAATAAATAGGCGTGCGTTGGGTAATAATTACGTTCCATGTATTTTTTCCTTTTTCTCTCTCTCTCTCTCTCTTACTATATATATATATATATATATATATATATATATATACTAGTGGGGCTCACGCCCCCCTGCGCACACTGCGCGCCAACCTCCCAACTTTCAAATATTGTGCATCAATCTAAAGCAGTATCAAAACAAAGTACAATTAGTTGTTACGTAGATGCTAGATATGTAAGTCCAATAGAAGCAGCTTGGAGACTTCAAGAATATCCAATTTGTGGTAGAAGTCATACAGTTGTAAATTTAGCTGTTCATCTTGAAAATAAACGAAAACTTATATTTAAAGAAAATAATATCATAAATGTAATAAAAAATTATCAAACACCCCTTACAGCTTGGTTTGAATTTAATAAAGTAGATGATCTTGCAAAATCACTAAAATATGTTAACATTCCAGAACATTAAATTTTTGACAGTAAACTTAAAATTTGGAGAAAAAGGAAAGTTACACTGAAAAATATTGCTATAGGTAGTTCAAACATAGTATCTCCATAAGATCAAGAACGCTTTTTTTAAAACTTATTTTAAATAAATTACATAGGGCTACATCGTTTAAAGACGTTAAAAAACATAATGGAATAACATATAAAAATTTTAGGGATACTGCAATTGCAATGGGCTTAATAGAACATGATTCTAAAATCGACAATATTTATAAAGAAGCCATAACAATTATGTTTCAATACCAGTTAAGACAATTTTTTGCTTGGTTTTTGATTTCAGAAAACATTTAAGGAGATAAAATATGGAATTAATAAAAAAAATATTTTACGGAAGGCTTCGATAATGATAATAATGATTGTGCTCTTCTACATATTAATCAAATTTTGGTATCGGATGGTAAATCATGTGAGTCTTTTAGTTTACCGACAACAACCATTAGCAACTATATAAATAATTGCAATATTGAGGAAATATCTTTCAGTAAAAAAATGTTCGATATAATGTACACAAATTCGAATGAAGATTAAAGAAAAATTTTTAAAACTATTTGTGAACAAGATGAAACAGTATATTTCATAGATGGTCCTGGTGGATCCGAAATAACCTACTTATATAAGACACTCATTTATTACTTTATTTCTAGAGGTAAAAATATTTTGTCAATGGCTTAGACAGGAATTGCATCTGTATTACTACCAAAAGGTATGACCAGTCATAAAACTTTTCGTTTACCTCTAGACTTAGATAATATTGAAAGTGTACTTTTAGAATTTGAAACTGAAAAAAAAAATTAAGGCAAGTTGATTTAATAATATGGGACGAGGTTTCTATGATTCCGAAAAAAGCTTTAGAAATTGCTTATAGAACGTTGAGAGACTTGTGTAATACAAAACTTTGCTTTGGTGATAAATTAATAGTATTAGGAGGAGATTTTTGACAAATTCTTCCAGTCATAAAAAATGGTAATAGAACTATAATAATAGAAGAAACTATTCAATTATCGTTTTTATGGAACTTCTTTAAAATTTTAGGATAACAAAATAATATCCGTTCTAGTTATAACGAATTTTTAAAATTATTGTAAAAAATAGGAGAAGGGGACATAAAAACACTTAACATTCCTAAATCTTGGATAACAGATAATGTCTGTACCAAAATATTTGGTAATTACAGCAACTGTTTTGACAATAACGTGATACTAACTTCACATAATGAATAAACTTTTTTTTTTAAACAATAAGATTTTAAGTAAATAACATGGGGAAACTAAAACTTATTACAGCATTGATACTGCAACATATAAAGGTGTTGATAAATCAGACGATAATATTTATATAAATTTTCCCGTAGAAGTGTTCAACAACATTTGTAAAGGCTTGCCACTTCATAAACTTAAATTAAAAGTAGTTACAATAGTCATGTTAATTTGAAATTTGAGTATATCAGACGGATTATGTAACGGTACACGATTGCGAATTACTCAATTACTGAAGTATAACGTAGAAGGCGAAATAGTAACGGGAGAAAAAATTGGTAATAAAGTTTTCATTCCAAGAATGACATTAAATACTGGAAATACTTCATCATTCCCTTTAATTTTATATAGAAAACAATTCCCATTAGTTGTAGCATTTCCTATGACTATAAATAAGTCTGAAGGTCAAAGTTTTGATAATGTGGGATTATACTTAAAAAAATCTTTATTTCCTCATGGTCAATTATACGTGGCTTTATCAAGATGCAAAAATTAAAATGAAATTTTTGTTCAAGTTGATAGAGAAAACAGTTTCGGGATCGAAAATATAGTTTGGGAAGAAATTTTTGAAGATGATAATGTATCTAATATTCATAACATGATTTAATTATTATTTTTTTATGTATAGGTAACATTTGTTATTTAATAATGCATATCATGAATGTATATCGTGTTTATCTCTTGTTCTAATTTCATCATTAATTTAAAACAAAATAGAAATGGACATAAGTCTTTGTGGTTCCATCAGGCTTTATAAGATGACTCATAAAAAGATGCGAAACTTTCATTGTTTATAATAATAATAATACTCTAAATTTAACTCAAGTTTATGGACGTAAAAAAAAGAATTGTGTAATAAGGGACTATATAAGTAATGATAATATAATAATCATGCGCACCAATATATGTGCATACATTATTTGGTTTTAAAATATTGTTAACTCCATATGAATTGGTTTTTAAACGTACTTAGTTGTATAAATAATGATGTTTTGCGCAACAACCCCCTATGAATCAATTCATGACTGTAAATTTCTTCTTGACGATGAAATAAATCATGGCAATAAGACAGTTTTGTCCAAAGATAGGTAAAGGCGGTATGATCACGGTCAGGTTTCAAAACAGTGGTGTGGGGAGGCATTGGGGGCCATGAAAAAATTCATGGGGGTCAGTGGGAGCGCCATAGAGGGTAGGTGGAGGAAAGTGGGATTGATTGTATTTAAGTTTAGCTGATTATAATATTGTGCAGTAATCTGTAACTATTTGATTAAATATTGAAATATACATTGTTATTATCCCATGGAGCCATACGTGGTTGAACCTCCTGGCTTGAATGAAGACTTATACCATACTTCTATACTATTCATATAATATTTTGTGGGGGGTCAGTGGGGGGCGGTGAGAGGCCATGAAAAAATGTGTGGGGGGTCCGCGGGGAGGCTGTGGGGGGTTTCGAGAAAAACTACAATATGTCAAAATAAGCAAGAAAATAACGGATTTTTACCTTATTTTGTGGGGGTGTTGGTAAGGGGGAGGTGGGGGACAAATAGGGGGCGATGGGGGGTTTGTGTGGAATGCCCCACTGAGTTAACGATATAATATAGGAAGATATATATATATATGTATATATATATATATATATATATATATATATGTATATATACATATATACACATATGAATAAATTTGTTTTGTTAGCTTAATAATTCAAGCTTTAAACTTATGGTGTAGATACAATCTGTTTCAGTAACATGCAGTTAATAAAGCAGTAAAAACTGTTGCTTATACTGTAGGATTGTGGCTTATGCACTACCAAAGAGAAAGTAAAGGAAGAGATGAGAAGCGACAAATTTACATTTTATATTGCTGATTTCCTTGTAGTTTTCCTTGACATCAGATTGAATATTTTAAGTAGTTCTGGAAATTCAATAAGATATTTATAACATATACATTAATACTGAATGTGTTAGTAAAAACTATTTTTTTTTTAACGAAATCAGTGTACAAATGAAAAGTGATGTAATATTTTTAACAAGATGTTGGTTAGATATTTGATAAATTATTAGTCGCCTTGAACTGGCTAGTAGCCATCTATTGATTTGTCTGGAATGAGTGGTGCTGGATTTTTCACAATTTTTTGTATCCTTTTGGAAGTATTATGTTGCGTTATGAATATTTGAGGCTCTTTTGATCTCCTTAATGGAGCTCTATATGCAAATCGAGGTAAATGAGCGGATTTCTTTTTTAATTTTAAAACACATGTTAATAACATTAATGCAATTACTATTGTAACAGTAAATTTCTTACTATGATTAAAAACTATTTTTGTATTTCAATAATTCACTTTTTGTTTATCACAATATCTTTTAAGGTTTCGTTCATTTGAGTGAACGCTATCGCGTTATTCGATTCTACCTATTTATTTGTTCTGATTTTTTCTTTGTGTTGTAAGTCAAGAGCGAAGTTATTACAGCTGATCTTTTTTTTTTAATTTGGGATAGTTCAATAAACTTACTAAGCCTTAGGAAATCTCCAATCAATAGTAGTAATTCTTTGTTAATTCTAGTGTTGATAGTCCATACGGGGTGTAGCCATGTGTAAGAGCAATACAATTACTGTTGACCGTTAGGATTTTGGTACTCAGAAATTAAACTACAATTAATTAGGTGGTTAAGGGTTATTTCCGCACAATACTAGTACTTTAGTATTTTGTGCTTAGTGTAACCAATGTTTGGTGGTTTTTAGTCTGATACAGTACGTTTCTGTGACTAACGTTATATTATTTGGCAAGTTTTAAATGCTTCTATTGATGGGTTTCCAAATTAACAGATGTCGCAGGGATTATTCATATTATCTTTAAAATAGGCATACATGGTCATTGATATAGAATCTTCTTATCTTTAATGCAATTATTAAAAAAATTTTAACCGGTAAGGAAGTAGTTTTAAAAATTATGCCTTACGATCAAGTGACTATGTCAGGGACTAATGCTGACACATTCTTTCAAATCTGAGTGTAAATTTCTCGGAACCGTAATTAAGTGAATAGCATGATTACTAAACTGTACTCTAGCTATCAGTGACAAATGTAGTTTAACTGCTAATCTACCTTCTATGACTTTTGCGTTGGTTTTATACCGTGTGTGCAGGCATTTAAGGGTTTTAACTGAATCGTCTCTAGGGAGTGTACTCTTTTTTCTGTATACATAAATTTTACAACAAATTCTGGATTGTTGTTTATTTTATGTTATAAGTGGATATAGGTGTCCTTGTTACGTGCTTCCCACTGCACAGATAAGCGTTTTGTAAGAACCTTGTATGTAAAATATGGAGTCTTTGAAAAAGTTAGTACATTCCAATACTTCAAATATATATTCAAGTTTTCTATTATCACTATCCAATCGGCATGCTTTTTCAGCTAAACTTTTCAATTTTTTATTACTTTTTTATTTATGTCTTTCATTTTTTCTGAATTCTGAAAGTATTTTTTTAAGATTTATGTGTACAATAAAAACTTCTGAACATAATATTGTTAGCGTAGAGTTGTAAAGATAGTTCATGTCTGTACTTATTTTATCCTGATCATCTGCATCCATGGATCCATATAATCTATTTGAAATCCAACCCACAAATTTTAGTGGTGCTTGTCTCAGTATTATGTAGCGAGGAGAAATTTTTACTATATTGTTGGAGTTTGCTTCTTTACTATGTCATCATTTTTTAAGGTGCAAGAAATAGTTTCAAATCTTTGTGCATGAAGTTTTTTAAGCGCATTATATTATTTAACGTTTGCCTATGTACGTAATTTTTGCATTTTTGATTTTCAAGTTCTAACACATTATCTACTTATCTCTGATATAGTTTAGTTTGGTCCTTAATACAACGAAAATCTGTAGTAACATGCCATTTGGTATAAAGTAGTTTGACTTCGATGGTGTACTTATAATATTAACCTGGATTACTTACTAAAAGCACCATGTCGTAAAGTTTTATAGGTATCTCTTCCTGGCTTTTCAAAATACAAGGTCTTAGCGTTACCAAAAGCACAAGGCAATATTTTTAATTAACACTCTGATCCAATCAGTCTGCAACAAAAAAATAATAATTAATACATTTTTTTTTCTTTTTGGTATAGGTAGTGGTGGTTTACATTGTCAATATATTCGTTAATCATTTTTTTTTTTCTAATTTTAATATGACGTTATTATAACTATGTATTTTTTTAATTTCAAAAATTCCGTTCCCAAATCTATCTTATTTTATTTTCTGGGGGTTCTTTGAGTACATAGACTATCATTCCAACTTTCAAGTTTTGAATGTTGGATTTCTTGTCATAACGTAACTTTGTATTTTGTTTTATTATTTTAGGTCTATCACGAGCTATTTCTTGAATTACACGTAAGTAGCAAACAAGGTCACTAGCATATGAGTTGTATGGATCTCGTCAGAATTTATCTGGAAGTAAATTTAAAGGAAGCGCCAGTGTACCAAAGACAAGTTTGAAAGTTGATTAACCTGTTGCTGAATTAACTAAAGTATTCTTTCCATGCATTGCAAAAAAAACCATTTTATCCCAGTCATTTTTGACTTAAGCGTTAGTTTTCAAAAAGTTGTTAAACAAACCGTGGTTTCTCCCTAGCAAACCATTTAATTGCAAGTGATATACACCAGTGAGAGCTAATGAAAATACATAAATTTTTAATACTTCTGTCAATGCTTTATTGTAAGAACCTTATAATCTGTCACGGAGAATAATTCTAGGAATGTTGTAAGTTAAAGCAAAATATCTTGATTATACTTCGTCAATAAGAACGAAAACTGCAAAAAAAACAGTGAAAGTAAGCATTGCATTATTAAAACGTGTTTATTTCCAGATGTTCTTTGTGGAAAAGAGCTTACTGTATTTATAGTGACTTTGTAGATACTTTTAAAGGTGTGTCTGTTGAAACCATACGTTTTTCGGTTTTAATGTAGACTAAATTTAATTCCTGGCAAATTTTACATTTTTGTATATAGTCAGCAATGTCACACAATGAAATAAACTAATATTTTTCGTTTCAAAAATATTAAACTTCCTTAAAAAAAAATATTTTTTCATAATGATTTTTGGATCTTACAGGTATGATAACAAGCAATAACAGACAATTAAGAAGAAATGATAAAAATGAGATCCTAGTCTACAAATTTTGGATTATTTCAGAAATTTTTAAATCAAATGTCTTTTTTTTGCTGTTGGGAAATAAGTTTTAAAAAGCTGTTATTTCTAAACCTTTATATTTGTTTTACATACAATCTTAATTTTTTTTAATAAGGTATCAAAATTGCGTCTAAAAAGTGACTTTTTTGTCAAAATCAGGAATAATCTAAAAAAAAGAAATTATTTTCTTCATAAAGTTTTTAGAAGTTTAAGTTTTGTGGCTGGGAGTGGTAAATAAATACTCAACGGTATAAAAAAAAGTTCACCCGTATAGTCATGTGGTATTTGAAAATTTTTTTCGTGTTTTCAAAAATCTTTCTTGTTCTCTTTATTTATTCTCCTAATATTAGATTTCCCTGGAATATAAAGAAGCTTAATCAAATTAATGCCTTTAATAATTATTATCATATTATAATAGAGAAGCGATGAATTGCGATGATGTCATGGATGCTTTTAAATTATTAAGTACTTGTAACACTCTTAATCGGATTCCGTTTCCGTGTCACTAATATCATCGTCGTTCTTCCTGTAAATATTTATAATTTCATGATTGACATCGATTAATAATTATCATGAGTAATATTTTTACATGAAAATATTTTTCATAACTTTTTTTGTTTATTTCTAACATAATTTAATTCTCCAATAACCTTGCAAAAATTAATAATATTATTTATTTTGATTACATTCGTATAATAGTAAGTCCATCCCACCATTACGGATATTGAAATTCATGAAACAGAGTAACACTTAATTCTAGAATATTGCTTTACTACCGTAGTAAAGAGACAAAACAGTCCATTTGTTACTTAACATTAGATATTTAAAGCAATAGCCATTTAAGATGTACTGAGTGGCAACATTTTATTGAAAAGTATTTATCGCTTTTGTAATTTAAACGATAAATAAAGTATCGCATAATTCACTACTCTACAATTTGAGACGTAATTTAAATCAAATGTGAGATATCTTTAAAGTCTCGTGATAATGTACACAAATAATCAATAGTATTTTTAAGAAGCTGGTCAATAAATTGCAACTGTATCCTGGGTTTAAAACAAGATGAAGTTGTTTAGTTTAAATTTAATAATTAGTATAATTAAATCTAACTTCTGATTAGAAAACAAAGTAATTGTTTTGCTTAGTAAATATAACAAGTTTAAAATACTGCACATAAAGTGACAAATTTATTATGTAATTTTTTTTTTCCCAGCGTATAATACAACTGTAATCGGAGGTTTCGGTGTAATTACTACAATTACATGAAGAAATAGGATATTAGGATTTCTTAACAATGGTAATATATGATATTATGCCTGTATTGATTTTTTAAATCTATAACTTGTTGACTGTCTCTAATTTTATTTAATATTACACTTAAATTCACGAGTTTATAAAGAACTTTGTAGAGGATATATAAGGGCTTTTTTATCTAAAATCGCGTAAATCAACTTTGGTCTTGAACATTTTTATGATTTGCCTTTAGCCGTTGTCTTTGTTCAATGTACTTTGATGAAATTATAAGGTCTGTCATGTAAACTGCCCTATTAAGAATGTCCAGGATTCTAAGCTTTCTTCTTATTTGTCGTGCGTGTGCAGTCTAATTCCTGCGATAATACTTGTGCCAGCTTTCACTACAATCTTTGAAAAAATATGCTTAAGGTAAAGGGAACTTTTTCGCGATCTCACAACAATGAGCAAGCAATTTGTGTAATGTGGGGCTCATTTTTGCCCAGGAATAACATTTGTAATACTTTTAATAAGTTTCAATACTCAGTGTACTCATTTGGCTAAGAACTAGTGTGTGCTCACTTTTAAGTAATGATATTATCGGAGAAATGTTTGTCACCAGCGTTTCATCTAAATTAAGAACTTCAGAAAATTTTCCTGGTTCCACAAAGCATTTTTGAACAACGTTACCGTTTGTAGTGCTACCATGCCCTTGAAGGACTTGGTCAACTCGAACCTTGAACTTTTTGTAAATTCTGTTTCGTACAATTTGAGTTTTCTTATCTGCCTTTTATAAAACGATATGGATATTACTATGCAAACTAATAAAGTTTGGTTACTGATTTGACACCTAATTTCTCTTAACAATTAAAAAAATTAACTATTTTGCAAAACGTAATAGCTATATTTGACAGAAGCCAATTTCGTTTATGATAAATAATATTTACATATAATAAGACTGTGGATATACAATTACATTTCTGGAGAAACATTGTTCATTTAAGTTTTCTCACACAGTTATTCATTAAAATATCCAATAGCAATCAATTTCGGACTTCATATGGAACACCCATTCGTACGTGCAACGATAGATATTTACATTAAAACGATTGGTAAAACTTGAACGGTACAACCTAAAGGACACATCGGATGCAACTGAGTGACAAACTTGTCCAGTTGTTTGGATTATTATTTAAAATTAAAAAATGTATTGCGTTACTTAGAAAAAGTAATAAACCTTCTTGTGTAGGGTCTGAAAAAAGGGAAATTTTTTTTTGAAATTTCCAGTGTGATAACGTGGCCAAATTATTACAATTACGCCTTGTAATTTTAATAAGAAATTCATACCTCGTATCCTTTATTTAAATACACATAAAAAATACACATTAACTCCTGTCACTGCATGTGCTACGGACTAGCGAAAAGAAGAGTTTTTCAATTTATATTTCACCTTAAATATTAGCTTTAATCATCCATATTTTCAAAGAAAGTCTGTATAATATGTGGGTAAGTTTTTTAAATGCTTTTATTTCAGCATGTAGAAGACCAAGGCCAAGCTCTATAAATGATTCATCAATAGGATAAAAATCGGTTGATACATTTATATCGAATTTAGAATTAGTGCAAAAGCAAATATTGCATCTACATGTAGCTTTTTTTTTCTACGGATGCGTTTACACTTTTCGTCTAGTAATGTAACAAAAACTTTAATTGACACTTCTGCTTCTTGTCCAATATTTAACTAAAATGCATGTGATGTGAGTGTGGATATTTCACGGTTTAAACAATTATTCTCTGTAAGTATAGACTCCAGCGTTTCCTTATCTAATGCAATTTGTATTGGTCTACAAAATCTATAACTCTGTGGCCTCGGATTCTCTTATGTGCGATTAGCTTTAGCAAAATAGCTTAGTATTTATATTACCGAAATAATCTCTACGATAATTCCTAAATTTTGTGCTGAGACAGCGGTTTTTATTGACCAAGCATCATAATGTATTAAAGACGCTTGATGATAAGACGTTGCCCTCACTTAGAATAGTATTAAACATATATTCGAAGAGATCAAATGTCAAAGTGATAAGGCAGGTATTAAGATACGAGTATAGTTTTGAAGACCCCAGAAATTTTTCTCATATAAAACTTTTTGCATTGTTCACGCAGATATTATTAATCATATAAAATTTACTTATCGTGTAAAAATATTTATATCCTCAACTAAAATTTCTTTAAATAAGGCCTTCTTCAAATCATGAAATTTTTTATGACACATTTTTCACTGTGGAAACAATACAAACAATCAACAGTCAATTTGCTTTCCATTAGAAGATCTACTTTGTAGTTAATCAATGAGCATACTAAAAACAAACAAAGATTACAGAGAATCTTGCATAATAACATTTAAATTAGTATAACCTTGCTGTCGGTTACAATAACCAGTAGAGCTATCAAATCTAAGTGTCACAGTTAGCTGCAAGTGTTATAAGTCCTGTTTGCTCTAAGAAGTTGCTACTGCAGAACATAGTTGTTGCGCAGTTTTATTTAAAATATTCTGGGAAAAAACAGCGACTTCTAACTTCTGTATGTACATTATAGGGTAATACAAAGCAATTCTTCATCTCTTTTTGTATCATAGAGTAAGAAAGGTAAATATAACATTTTTTGTTGAGCAAATCCCTGACTAGAGCTACATACGACGGCTTACTAGAATCATGTTTGCAGTAAAATGCAAGAGCCGATTTAGGAAAATGCCTGTATTTAGCAATTTCTGTACATGGCTGTACAGTATGATCTTCAACTTTCATCTCTTGTATATAGTAATCTGCTCTACTTATTTTCTCTTGAGAATCATTTTTAGCAAAATGAATTTGGCATAACTTCACTGCTCATTTTCACAATTCGATATTACATTTGACATAATCCAGCACTTCGTTGGCTCGCCCATATAAGGTGCTCGAACTGGCCTTTTCTGTTTCAATACATGGTCATCCTCCTTTACCAGTACCCTTCTTCGCTGTAGGGGGACGTCCTTTTGAAACTTTTTTCTGTCTACTTTTTTGGTTAGTTGGGTGGCTTGGCATTCTATTTGTAAGAGAAATTCGAAAGTCACTCTACAATTATTGACGTATACGAAATGGAAGACAGTGATTTCATATAGATAAAAAAACAGCAATTGTAAACGCCCATTCAGTAAATCCTATAAAGTTAATATACTGACTAATTTACAGACTATTACACTTCAGTACATGTTAATTAATATTTAATTTTCATGTTGTTAACGTTAGTAACAATATTAATTGAATACAAATTAAGAGAACACAGTCTTAACTTAAAATTTTTATCGTAATATTATCTCATTCTAACATTTATTTTACCCTCACTATACGCATGTCATCGGAATTAAGTTGTGCTTGCTTAGTTTTTCTGATTCCTAGCTTCGTTCATAAACTCATTTTATCATGTGAAAAAAGCTGTTCGATCAATCATTGGAATAAAGTAGTCGGTGGATAAAAAAATGTTAATATTATACGGAATGTTCTCAAACTGTTTATAAACATTTAGGTTTTATTTCATGGGCACGAGATGTTACCTTTTATTATATTATCAAATGTGGTTGCAATAAATTTTATCCTAATTCATTTTATTTCTTAAAGCATTTTTATTGAGCATTTACATTTTTTTTCGTTAAAGCACACATCAAACTGTTAATTAATAGAATTATTTATAGATCATTTAGGTTTTTAAAAAATGCAATTTTTTCATAAGGGCTCAACATCGATATAAGGAGTCCTAAGATATTTTGATGACATCCAGCTTTGACTTAAATCAACAAAAGTAAAAATTTCTCACATACAAATAGTACATACTGCAGCTTACATCAACGTAAGCTCCAACATTTTTAGTGCAAAGTCACACAAACTACAAATCATAATCACTTAGATGAAAATCTATAAACACATTTAACAGCAATTCTCTTTATCTTTAATTTTTTCTTATTTACAAGATATCGATGTGTAAGGAATACCAATGAAATCAAATAGCATATTGTAGTTTAGTCGTTAAACTGCAAATATTTGAAGTACACGTATATTTATCTAAGTTTTATATGTTTCCATAAGCCTAAATGTGTACAACTAAGCTTATGACAAGACTTATTGTCATTACAATTATTGTTTTACCAGGATAACGTCGTGGTTAAGGTTTTTTATATTGTATTTTTAGCTTTATAACTTTTAGCATTAGGAAAATCAAAGAATAAATGAACTTTTCTAAATTTGATAGACTTATAAAAACGTTCACTCTCTATGCAATAAATGTAAATTGTTAAGTTTCCTACGATGTTCTATATAATGATTGAACCTATCGGTAGCATCTGTATGATACGAGCACCAAGAAACTACACCATACTTACTTGCCGATATTTACTAATCTCTTATATCCACGATAAAAACTCTTCTACTTAGCACACACATTACATGACTCTCCTACGGGAATACTTCTTTCTTCTTACGTTTGAAAAACAAAACCTTTTGAGAGTTCTTAAAATCTATTTGGCTTGTATCCTGAAATTCTGTTATAAGTATGGGTAATACAGACAGTAGACTAGAGTTTACAACAGTAAGCCCTGAACACGTAAATTATGAGAAACAATAGAATAAGTTTGTTTGGAATGCGTGGACCGGCTAAAGCAAGGATGGTGAGGCACTTTGCTTACGTTTAATACACTCACCTATTTTGGCACGCGGTGTCAACCACAAAAAAGTATACCTTTTTGTCAAGGCTCAGTCACTGAAGTTATAAGCCATGTCACTGTACCCTGTTTTATCTATCGCTGCATATAACAATAATATTGAAAAAAGAACAAAAACAGTTTTTAAAACACGAAAAAAACTTCCAAATACCACATGAGTATATAGGTTAATTTTCTTCATATTATTAAGTAGTTATTTATTACTTCCAGCCACAACACTTACACTTCCTAAGACTCTCTGAAGAAAATCCTTTTTTTTGGAATTGTGCTTGATTTTTACAAAAAAGTCCCTTCTTAGACGCTATTTTGATACCTTATCAATAAAAATGAAGAACATATGTAAAATAAATATAAAGGTTTAATACCAGCTTTTTAAAACTTATTTTGCAACAGAAGAAAAAATTAAATCAAAAAATTTCTGAATTAATCAAAAATTTGTAGGTTAGGATCTAATTTTCCACATTTTTTTTCAATTTTTTGTTATTTCTCGTTATTATACCTATAAGATCCAAAATTTTTTATAAAAAAATATTTTTTTTAAGGAACCTTACATAGTTTTTAAGCGAAAAATATCAGTTTATTCCTCTGTGTGTCGTTGCATATTACGTTACACTAATATTTTCCTTTTATTCGTTTATTCATTTTTACTACTTTTTTATGACTCCTTAATAAACTTGTATGACATTTAACTGGTTTTTTTCTCTGTCTTTTAGGGTTACATAAAAATGTGTACTTAAATAATTTTTTACTGTAAGGAAGAGGTGTTGTAACTCTTTGTATAAAATTAATGACATTTCTCCTCTAGAAAATTTATTGAAGAATTTGACTTTTTTAGGAATACAAGTAGTGTAACCCTTTTTTACTGATATAGCATTTGCAAGATTTTCAAACTATGCTCGTAAAATGCAAGATTTAATTTCGTCTGTATGGTTTTTAATCACGACTTGTGAAAATGTTTAGCGATTTTAATTTTTTGTTGAGATCCTAATTTTGGTTGCATATCTAATAATTGTTTTTTTCATATAATTTCTACATACAATGGTATTTAATTGTTTATCTTTTTTAAAACTACAGCTTTCAAAAAAAAATAGATGTACTTATCCTTGTCACTTTGTCGTTACCCCACTACGAGGACATACCACACAACATAACGAGCAACCTTTCCAATACTGCTATAGTAGATGCTCTTCCAGACAACAAACAAAGAGACTACTTTTCTTCATATTAAAAGACAAATTAATGATTTGAGTCAACGTTTCGAGGAAATAGCGCACATTCAACATACAGTTAACGAAACACGCGAGGAAATAGAACAAATGCATAAGGAACAGGAAAATAGACTGCGTCATTAGGGAAGACAAACACAGTCAGCCTCGCGACAAATTGAAAACACATTTCATTTAAACATACGGCCTTCTGCTCCAGAAAATCGGGGGCAACCTGCTTATGCCTTACGGCTCAAGCTTCCAACATTCGCTGCATATTTATATGATCAACCCACTCGATACATCTATGATTTATAGAATTATATTGGGGGTATGGGCATCCTTCCCCCACACTTGAAATACGGAATTGGGCGATCCTTGAAGGGACCTGCGTCAGGTTGGTGGCTTTTTATTTTGCGTCAAATAAATAACTTTAATGAATTTCACACTCTCTTTTATCAAGAATATTGAAGTGAAGACGTACAAAATCTCATAAAACCCGAACTTGCCTTTGGGTATTATGTGGCGGAGCACAATCTATTCTGCAGTGAATATGTATTACGTTTATATTATAAAGTGCAACAGTTATCGCGACCATCCACAGAATACAAAATCGTTCAAGAGCTTTCCGAGCACTTCGATAGCCAAGTTAACCAAACCATATTTATGAGGGAAATCCGTACCGTTGATCGATTTATTGAACTTCTTGATTCACTCGACATGCGGGGGGGGGGGGGGTTAAACTAACCATTAGAAAACGAAGCATTACAACATCTAAACTTATACCCACGGGATTCATCAACCCCCGCTTAAAACGGATTTCTGGGACAGCACCGCACTCTCCCTCGTCCTGATAATTATCGTTATCGAAATAATAGCAATAATAATGGTAACACTAACCATCCAAATACTCTGCATAATGTCTCTACCCATCGAACGAATTTTCAAACTAGACAGCAGCCTTATCCAAACTCCAAAAATAATTATAACCGAAACACAAACAAGAATTGGCGTGGCCGAGGCCAAGGGCATGAAATTAATGTAAATACCGGAATAGAAGAGTCGGAAAACTAAGTGGCGTTGTGTCCTTGATACCTCCGCCCAACACAACGCCAATACGCGGAGATGACATATCAGTACCTATGATTTCAAAAGATCATCAATATTTAGTGAACTTGTTTTCTGTATCTCTGGCCGAGGAATTGCTTGACAAGCGGAATTTTTCAGAACCCTGTAAGAAAGTATTTGACGCACCAACGACGTGTCCTGAAATTTATGTGAAAATGGAAAACTCAAGAAGTCAGTATTAGTTGACACCGGGAGTAAGATCATATGTTTATCAGAAAACTTTTATTTACAACACCAGTGTATTTTTAAAATATGTGAATTCTTTCCGGTGGTGGGTATTAAAGCAACCGGGTTTACTGGAAAAAGGTCTGCAAAAATTAAACGACAAATTTGTGCCAAAATTGAATTTGGGAGGATAAAAATACGGATTAACTTTTTTATCATACCTAAATTTGTTTGGAAATGTATTTTAAGGGTAGATTTCCAATAGAAATTAAACGTGGTCATCAATTTCGGAAAAGATCTTGTACAGATAACGTTAGATGGAATTAAAGAGAATTTTAATTTCGTTTCGTCGCAACTTTCCGATCATGACTCCGACCAAATTACAAATTTTTGTACGAGAATGTCAGTTGATTATGTGAATTCGGAAATTCCAAATCAAGAAATTAATGCTTCCCTTGACGAATTCCATCATATTAATACGTCCCAACGGGAGAAATTAAAAAGCCTTATCCAGTCGCATCGTAGAATCTTTAGCAATTAACCCGGCTGTTTTCATGGTTTCCAGTACCCATTAAATCTGCAAAAATATGATCCATTTTTTATACGAAATTATTCTGTACCCATGCAGTTTCGTGAAAAGGTCCACGAAGAAATAGAGCGCATGCTAAAACTCGGGATCATGGAACCTTCGCGTAGCCCATATATTAACCCCTGCGATCTGTGGTAAAATCAAACGGGACCATTCGCTTGTGTCTTGATGTGCGTGAACTTAACAAACGCCTGCAAAACGATGATGAAGGGTCCCTCGATGTTGATGATTTATTCCGGCAGTTTCAAAATATTGCATATATAACCAGCATTGACCTCACAACTTCCTTTTAGCAAGTGCAATGAAGTAAAGAATCACGTTCATTTATGGCTTTCTTGCATCGTGGTCAGACATACCAACATTGTCACGTACCGTTCAGCCTCAAGGTTAATGGTACCACACTAGCCGGTGCAGCTCGATCCATACTTAATAAAGTGTCCAGTTTCGTATATGACTTTATGGATGATTTTACATGCGTTTCAAGTAATTTTGAAGAGCATATCTCACATCTAAATCAATTATTCAATTTATTAGACGATGCGGGTGTTATGGTTAATTTCCGAAAGCTGCAATTTTGTAAAGAAAAAATTAAATATCTAGGACATATCATCAGTCGTGAAAGTGTTCGAATTGACCCTAATAAGGTATCAGCCATTCATAATTTTCCGGCCCCGAGAAATGTTTAACAATTGCAAGAATTCATCGTTCAATTAACTTCGTCGCGAAATTTTCTGTTCAACTTACTGAACGTTCAATTCCGCTACTCGAATTACTCAGGAACGGTATACGATGGCATTGGGGTCCTGAACGAGACCAAGCATTTAACCAACTAAAAGAAGTTTTCACTACCAAATTAATTCTGGCTCATCAACGAAATTACGTCCCGTATGTCATTTACGCTGATGCTTCAAAAACTGGGTTAGGAGCGGTTTTATGTCAGAGTGATGAAAATGGGCAAGAACGTGTCATGTATGTTGCAAGTAATATTTTTCAAGGCGCTAAGCGTAATTACTTAACAACTGAACTAGAATTACTGGCGATACTTTTTGCGATGTCAAAGTCTCGTTCTTTTGTTCTTGGGACTAAAGTCATCATGAAAACTGATCATCGGGCGTTAATATATCTTGCCCTTAGTGGGCATTTAGAACGATGGATGCTTATTCTCCAGAACTATGATCTCGATATCAAACATATTAGGAGGTCTGAAAATAAAGCTGCCGACGCACTCAGTAGGCAATTTGACGACCAGGATGAATATGAGTTAAAACGGTATGCGATCTATTCACTTGATAAGGTCTCTCTTGGAAAAGATATTAAAGACCGATTAAAAACTTTAAGAAACATACAAGCCCAAGACAAAAGAATTAAGAATGTTAGAGATAATTTTAATGTCAATTGTAGTTCAAAGCGTTACACAATGATTGATGGTGTTTTACATAAACAAATTGGGGTTAAATATAAAATTATAAGAACTAAGGATTTCTAAATTTTCCTTACTCGAGAGATTCACCAAAAGTATGGTCATATCGGTATTCGCAAATGTAACTATTTACTTAATGAAAGTTTTATATGTGCGAACATAAAAAAAATAATTACCAAGGAAATTTGAGTTTGCGACCTATGACAAAGAATCAAACCCTACAATTTCCAACCATTTTGAAACGCAACCAATTTTTTCCAAGGGATCTCATGAAATGCTAGCGATTGATTTTTACGGCCCGTTACTGAATTCACGGGGTGACTATAAGTATGTTCTGGCAGCCGTTGATGTATTTAGCAAATTCGTTGCGCTATACCCACTTAAGCAAGCAACAACCACGATCACTATGAATCGGATCTTACTCCATTACGTGCCAAATTACGGAAAACCAAGGGCAATTCAAAGTGATCATGGCATTCAGTTTACCACCAAAAATTAGGCAAAAAGAGTAGCTGAACATAACATTAAAATGATATTTTCTTCTATACGTCACCCTCAGAGTAATACGGCAGAAAGGGTCATAAAAGAACTTGGTATTTTCTTTAAAGATTTTGTCCAAAATAAACGTTCTGCCTGGTCTACGCATGTCAAAGTTATTCAAGACATTATGAACAAAACATATTATAGTATGTCTGAATTTATGCCTATCAAAATCCACTTTAATAAATTGTCTACCCGTTTTTGGAAAAGTCATATACCTCAACATATTTGTTCTTTTAATATAACTCCTACATACAATAGTAGTTCATTATTTAAGGGAGACCAGGGTAGTCTGGCCACCCTAACTTTATCACGTTGTTATGAACGACCACTTGATTGTAGAATAATTTAAAAAACGCAAATAAAAGGGGCCAGATGTGTAGAAAAAGTATCCAATTTGTTGAGTTATTTATTTATAATAGATGTAGTTTAAATATGAAAAAGTGAATGCGTCTCAAACTGGCCATTTTACCCAGGGCTGGGGTAAAAGTGGCCATACCCCGGGGTACAGTGGCCATCGATTTAAAAGGTTGTTATTTTAAATGTTGCTACTAAACTTACGTCTAAAAATTGAAAATTTATGTAAATTAATAATTACTTACATAACAGATTGATAAATAAAAATTTACATCGACATAAATATTTTTCTGTCAGTATACACATAGAATAAAGAGAAATATATATTTTTCGGTATATCGTAATTGCAATTGGAATTCATTCCAGTCTTTATCCACAGTTTTTCTCTTATACTTACGCACCATGACTTATTTTTATTGCACCTTTAATACCGAATTGACTTAAAATATGACTAATTACTTAAGTACTACATAACTTTCACCTGACACTGTTTGTTTTGTTTTGGCTATAAGTACGATTAAAAAGTTTAGGTTAGGATCCGCAGATTAGCAGACTGACTCAGTATTGACGTAAACAACAAACTCGATGGCACTGTACCCCGGAGAGATGGCCACCACACCCCAAAATAGGACTATTTTAAATTTCTTATAATTATATTTCTAAATAATATTTGGTAAAATAAAAAAAAGCAGATTGTAGATTGAGGTTCAAACTTATAATTTGTGTCAATTTTGAATCGATTTGATGTATTTTTTGCTTCAGGCAAGTTTAATAATGTAGCTGTTCCTCCAAATTTTTTAACTATGAAATTTAATTATTTAAAAATTTAACAAAAAGTCATTCTATGGTTTTATTTTAATGACGGCATGTAAGTAGAGATATATTTCAATAAAAAAAAAAAATACATTACATTTTTATCTCAATTAAATGGTTGAATATATCCAGTGGCCTGTTTACCCAGGTGGCCATGATTACCCCGGTCTCCCTTATCTATTTTAAGACTACAGTTTTTTTATAAGAATATAGATGTACTTATCCTTGGTATAAGTTGAATTTTCGCGAGTACTTGAAAATATGAATTTATTTGCTTTGTAAGTTATACAACATGGGTTATCAACAAGCCTCATATTTCTTGTTACCTTTTCGTAACGAGTAAGATTCCAATTTTGCTTTATGAGTTCTAAGGCTGCTGTATGGTATGCTTGCAGTAAAATATTTAAATAAAAAGTTCTTTTGGTATTATTTGCAAGGACTAGACGCGTAGGGCCACGACCTGGGGTGAAGAAACGCCAAAATACTGAAATACAGGCATCGGTTTCGGTGGCTCGCCACAGGAAAAGGGAAAAGCAGAGAGAGGCTAGAGAACAGAAATGGGAGAGTCATTCAGAGGAAGAGTTCCTCATAAACTGAACCTAATCAAATATTATGGTTGAGGGTTCGGTGATTGAAAAGAGTTCATGAATTATCATTGCGATAATTTCTAGTCACAGAAGCGATAAATCCCTTGCAGTGGCTTTGTGGACGTACTCATCTTTCTTTGCTGACTGACTAGCGTATCTTTTTCTTTTTAAGGTTCATTTCTTTCATTGTTTTTATATATCGTACTACCCTGTCGTCTAGCCGGTATATACCGTTAATTCTACGATGAGCCCACGATTGTACTCTTTGTGTTTTTTTAAAATATTAGTTCCAAGAAATTATTGAGTATGATAGAGTATAGAGTGTGAGGTATTTCAGTTCATTATTTAATTATTATCTATCAGTGCATAAAAGTTGCTTACGAGAGAGATCGTATATGCAAATCTACATTTTATTATTTACAATCATTATTGCGCGTGATTAAACGAAAATAAAAACTAAAGTTTGAAGTATATTGTTAAACTAATTAAAATTATGATTTATTATTATACTAAAGCCACGTCAATCATAAATTTCGTCTAAGATTTGTATAAAAAAGGCGTTTTCTCGTGATTAAAATATTATATTGTTGTTACAGAGGAAGTAGTGCTAATGCTCTACAAAACAAGTTTATTCGAAACGTTGTAAAATTTTAAGATAGAAATTAGTGAGTTGTGCGAACGGACAAAGCAAATTATTTAGTTTATTTTAAATCCATAATTAAGTGAGTTTGAATAGTATCTGACGACTATATCATGTTTTCTCATCTGCTTTTATCATTATCTCGATAAATTATTGCATGCGTCAAAACAAAATCTTGTAACTAATTTAGAAGACAAAAAAATTCTAATATACTTTAAAATTAATTTATAATCGCTTTGTATTTTTTTCTTCATGCACATTGTGCTACTGGTTTCACCATATACCTTACCCCACATAAAAAAAAAACCCCACACGTTATTAGTTCTACTTTCTTCATTTTTAAATTGAGATAGGTTGTTATCTTTTCTTTACGACTATTTTGTTGAATGAGTAATAAAGTCCTTCTACACATTTTATCATGAGTTTTGTAATTTATTTTTGGTAGGACCACTTTTTAACGGTTTAATTGGAGATTTTGCTCTTATAGAATCTCTGTTTGCAATTAATTCGTTCATTGTTACATAGATCTATCCTTCAACTATAGTAGGAGGGATTGAATTTTTTAGGAGTTGATGAAAAAAAATTAATTAGATCTTGATTTAAGTAACTGCCATCATGATGTTCAGTAGGGAATATAGGTAAAGATTGTTTTTCTTTAAGAACGCTATTGTTTAGTATTTCATTTTTCCTATCGTAACTATCCCACCATGATGAGTTTTGATTCTATTCTTTAAAAAATCTTTCTCCATCACATTTTTTATAACTGTTAGTATTGTTTTTTGAATCAGGCAACTGCTCTTTATTTTTATTCGTAGAGTTAACTTGATGTTGTGCGGAGTGCCGAAAAGTAGATTAAAATATTGGTTTTATTGCAGTTAAATTTAAAGTTATTTCGTCAGAATAAGTTGAGTCTTCATCTGCTTAAAATATAACAGATTTTGAACTAACGTTATGCGCTTGGGATGTAATGGGTTTGATTGGAAAATTGTATGTCTTAGTCAAAATTCCGACATTTTTTTTAATATTTCTTCAATTTCACTGATTTTTGAATTCTCATCTCTTGAGTTTTTTATCATACTCTAAGGGGATTTTTCTGCGAGTGCATTCATGAAACTTGGTATAAATGTTCGTTTTTATAATGGTATTGGTGCATTGGATTGTAAAACACTTAACTGTAAAGTAGACGCAGTGCTGGGCTTGGATGACGACTTTATTATTTGAGCACTTGGTGCTTCTTTTCTCTGGCTCACTTTCAATCTCTTCACTATTCAAGGTACAGTTAACTTATCTTGTCCACCTCCCATACCCTAAGGTACTTTTAATAGTGTGTTTTTAAGTGAATTTTGTTTACTCTAGGGGCTGATTACATGCTTTCAATGGTATAAGAATGAGATCATAAGGTTTTTGATGTATTTTGGTAAACTATTGAGGTCTTAGTTTGCATAGGTTTTATAGATAAGAAATGCTTTTAATGATTTTTCTTCGTTTTTTTAAATCTCTTAATTTTTATCCATCTCATTATACTGTAAATGTCCCAGAATATATAGTTTTGCAAAAAAAAAATTTCGCCTGCACTTGTTTCTTTCACGATGATGAAAGTTAATTTTTTTCAGCGCGCGGAACTTAGAATTTTGGCTATCAAAAATTTTTCAAATCTCCTAATCATCACCTGTCTCCAAACCGACGCCTCTTACGAAGAGCAACGGAGCTCAGATTTTTCCATTTGAATTAACATGGAAAAATCTTAGCTCCGTTGTTCTTCGTGAGAGGCGTCAAAACTTGTAATTTTTGCTACCGGAAATTTTCCAAATCTCTTAATTGTTACCTGTCTCATTCTGCTGTAAATGTCCTAAAATGCATATTTTTGATTTTCGTACATGTATTTTTTTTTTTTGGACTTGTATTTTTCGCACTGATGGGCCTTCAACTTTTTTTACTGCACGGAACATGTAATTTGTGCTATCGAAAATTTTCCAAACCTCCTAATTTTCACCTACCTCATTTTACTGTAAATATCCCAAAACTGTAAGTATTCCGTGTCAAGTAAACAAGAAGGACTCGTGTGTTCTAGTTTATTTGTATATATGACTTTACTGTAACACGCACCACGTTGTCAAGTAATGGCCCTTTCGCGAATACGACAAGTTACACGTCATTCTATCATACATTTCGACTTCTAATCACGAATCATAAGGCATATTACCTTAATCAAGCGCTGCGCGACATTAATCAGAATTGGCACTCTTCACATGTTTACAATCGCGAACGGCTCTCACACTTCAAGAAATTTGATATTTTAATTACACTTACTTTGATTTGCGCCATTTACTTATTAAATGCGTTTTAATTATCCATTTCAAGACGACGTTCTCATGCTTGTTGTATAAACGTGTCAAATCGAAAACGAAACGCGACGTGTTAATGCTTAGAGAAAACATAAGGCTTGTAAAGCTAGAACTTACATAACTAAATGCCCAAACCCAAAGATAAAAAAATGGCGGCTCTTTGGTCGTGTGGTGAGAGGCTGTACGGCACACACCCCAAACAGAGAACGAAGGATTAGCTAGACATGTTTGCTCACTTCTCAGTTATTGGGTCACGCCTGGTCGAGCTTGCTTGCCAGAATAAATAAAGAAAAATGCTGCGCATCCACTGCTCCCACTCTCTCTCCGTACAGCATCGCACCCCTATGTGAGCACGCATACGCTGACCTGTGTAGTCGACTTTCGACGGAACACTTGTTGTCCTCCAAATAAGACATATAAATTCTGTACAATATTTTCTTCTTTATGTGGGAGTGAGTAGGGGTGAGCGATTTCTTTGGCCTCAGCTTACCATCAACCAAAAGGAGAGGTCTTTACTGGCGTCTTCAGAGCTGTGAAGGATGAGGCCCGTGGTTTCTCAAAAATTATCTTGGCAGGTGACTTGAACTTTGACCATTTTTTTTTTATGATTAGTACTCTAGGAATTTGGGAAGCCTTTTCTCAGAGAACTCTCTGCATCTAATAGCGTTTGGCACGACTCACCACTGCAATTCTGCTAACACTTGGGATATCGGTTAGGTCTGTGCTGTGTACATAAATGGACACGACTTTATCTACATAAATTATACCATTTGTATGCCAAAGAAGATTTCTCGACACAGAGTTCCTGATTTTAATAGATTCAGTCCTGAAGCCTTTATCACGAGTCTCATGTATTATCTGGAGGGCCCAGTCTGCGTGAATAAGTTTCTTGCAGTTTCATTCACTGCCCTTAAAATGGCTTCATATCTATACGTGCTGATCGTAGCTAGACCATAAACGACATCAACCAGCCCCTTGGTTTAATTTAGAGCTACGTGCTATATGCCGCAAGCGTGATCGGCTTCATAGTCTTGCACAAAGAATGGGGAGTGTGGCCCTACTAACTTGTTACCAACAGCAGAGGTGCATCGTACAGAGGGATCTTCGGCTGACTAGTGATACTTATTTGTGAGATGCACTGCATGACACGCGTGGTCCAGGGGCATCTAGAGGGATGTTGCATTGGGATGGGATGGTGGGTTAAGTTTGATTTGCATCCATTTGTGACAACAGTCTTGGTAAAGTGACGCATCATTATTTTCAAGTGTTCAATGTACATTGCACTACTGCAGCCGTGGACTTAAAAAAAATAGTTGCGGAGAGGCCTATTTATGTATAGAACTTTGCCTTGTTGCTGATATCAGAAATCGAGGTTAGGCAAGCCTTTACCAGGTGCTTGGAAAGTACTCGTAGTTGTAGTCCTGATGGGCTGTCACAAGCTTACTATCAGACAATATAAAGCATTATCGTACTATTTTTTACCAAAATTTTCAATATATACATCGCTAGTAGCACTTAACCATCCAAGTGGTGCCAGCCAACTATTATTCCTCTGCCTTAGGTGCAAAGTCTGCTAGTCTCGAATGACTTTCAGCTAGTAAAAAACCTACCACATATTGCGAAGGATCTTTATAGATTGATTGCAAATAGAGTATCTGAGATTTTGGAAAACAACAGTCTGTTATTACCACTGAAGTTTGAGTTTCGAAGAAATAGAAGGACATAGACAGCTGTACTAAAGCTGACAGATAATATTCGTGCTAGGATGAAGGTGGGAAAGATAACTATACATATCCCATTCAATTTCCGTAGAGCATTTGATACAATAAGCCATACGGTATTTTTCAAGTCATTAGCCACTTGGGATTTACCAAAAATACGCTCCGCTGATTTTTTAGCTACCTGTTAGGTTACACATAATCATTGGTTGGATTGGATGGCGAATGATCAGGGTCTCTTCCGTCGACTTTAGGCTCACCACTGGGGCTATCTACGGATCCATATCTCTTTCTTATTTCCATTGACGAGACACTTAGTGTACTCTACAACGGAACTAGGGAGCTGTTTGCTTATGACTTGCAGCTTTATCTGTCCTATAGGTCTGTGGTGTAGGTACATACCATCAAGCAATTCTGTGATGATATTGCAAGGGTTTGGAATTGGGCAAATATATGTAGGGTTTCGTTATATTACGGCAAGTTATACACAGTTCTAATGGGTTGCCAGACCCTTATACAAGGGAACGTGACAGATCATGCGCTCCTCATGGTCTGCGGTCAGGCAGTGCCATTTGTTTAAAAGGTCAAAATTCTTGGCGTTTGGCTTTCTGATGATCTGATCTGGAATGTATATGTGGGATCTGTAGGTTTGTGAGTGCACGAATTGCTGTATAGGTTGCGATATCGGATAAGACTTTTGACTAGCTTTTTGAAGGCGATGCTGATGTCTAGTCTTATTATTCCGCATTTTAACGACGCATGTCTGGTGTATCGTGGTTTATTGGGATGTCTTTTTGCTAAGCTAGATCGACTTGTTTCCCTCAACATTCACTCCAAGTTTCAAGATGATCGGCTGTAAACTTTTTGCAAGCTGCTGCAAGAAGCAAAAAATGGTCCCTCTGCAAAAAAGTTGGACGTGGCTGGTATTTTAACATATTGCCATTTTTTAAACGGCATTGTACACTTAGAGAGTCACTCTATAATCTATAAACAAGTCGTTTCGTTTGGCATTTTAGAAGAACGTGAAAAATCAACGTGAAAAAACAGTTATTTTCCGTGGATGTGGCAGTGCAGCAAGCCACTGCCGTAAGCCATGCCTCCTCTTCACATCATAGCTCGGAAGCTTGCAAGCGGCTCAACGTGCCACCACATTCACGAAAAATCGCTGTTTTTTGACATCCATTTTTCGCATGTTTCTGGAATATCAAACAGAATGACGTTTTGGTAAAGTGTAGAGTAATTCTTTACGAGTACAATGCCGTTTGAAAAGTGGCAATGTGTAAAAAAACCAGCTACGACCAACTTTTTTTCAGAGGAACCATTTTTTGATTCCTGCAGCAGTTTGCAAGAAGTTTACAACTGATCGTTCTGAAATTTGGTGTAGATGTTAAAGGACACAAGATATACCTTGTATTTAACTTACAAGTCTTCACATTGAAAGAAACGCAAGTTATAGAGTCTTAAAAAAACGGTCAAACGTAGTTTTACAAATAACGAAAAAACGGATGCATTGATTTTATTCCACTAGAGCTCATTCTCTTCGTCTTAAAATTCCGAAATTACAAAAAAACATTTTTGGCTACTATTACTACTTTTTTGGGCCGTTATCTGACACAATTTGGAGTCTAAAACTGTTACAATTTGTTCTGAAGCGGTTTAACTATCACCCAAATTTTTTTCGCATTAAAAGCAATTTTTTTTAATCTAAAGGCTAATTTTATCATACAACTAGAATAAAAAGAATGTCAGCCATGGAGAGCCCACAATACTTTCTTGAATGGGCTGAAGAGATATTAAGAGTGCAGAGTAAAACTTAAGGATGCAAAGTGACAGTTGCACCTTGCGCCTTTTGTAAGAAATGGTAATGTTCGTCAGAAAAGGGCTATTGCGTCCTTGGCTATTTTGTCATCTGAAGGTTCAGCAAAGCAGCAAGTACATTAGGCCTGGTGCTTGCTCTGGAGACATTTATTACCAGATAAAAAAATGTTTTTATGTAAGCTGTAGTTAACGGGATGAAACAAGGATTTGAAAATCAAATTATCAATAGATAACTGCTGTTTATTCTATGATGCAATGATAAAACGTTAACCACATTGTTTTAAAGTTTTTTTCACACAAAGACATAGTAACATTATCTGTACTTAATAAAGTTATAAACAAATTGTCTGATTTTGAAATATGTTGGAACTCATTTCATACGAAATGTATAATACGTATATGATAAGGATACATAAGAATTCTTTATTAATAGAATATTCTTTACTAAAATTACATGAAATACTGGATTGTTACAATATAAATATGAATTCTATCTTATAATAACCAATGAACATTATAATAACTACAAACTGCAATTCCCAATATTTATTAAAAAAATAATATTTCCTAGTAAACAAGATTTCATTGTAAGATTTAACTAAATTTTAAAAGTACTGTCACTAAACATTAACATTAATATGCCAATAATAGTAATCATGTATTATAATTTATAAAAAATATAGTCTTGTTACATGTTCATCATCATCGTTAGGTGTTGGTTCAGATATTTTAACACCATTTAGTGTACTAAGCCATAATTTATATTTTCATGCACACTTGTTTTGAGCGTTTAGCACCCAGCGTCTTAAATGTAAAAAAATCCAAAATAAATGTGTGTGCTGTGTGTTCCTAGTTTTTTTTTCTACCAAGAATGCAGCTAACATTAAAAATGACATGAACTAATCGGGGTTGTAAGTAGTAGTTCACATAAGTAAAACAAAAACTAAGACTTCAGCACCGCATAGGTGCGGTCGATCTGTGTTTGCGTCCAACTAGCAAACTTTTTTTTTCAAACAGAAGACACGAAGTTACTGTTTTTCGACCACTTATTACTTTCTGCTCAGGAGAGTCAAACGTTTTCCAGGATGCCAGGTTTATGAGAGGAAAAATTTATCTTGTGTGTTTCTATATTATTATCAACTGCAATATGTATTAGACAATTGACGTACGTAATTTAATATATGTATAGCATAATTTAAGTGAGCAATGTGAGTACAATAAATACTTACCCTCCATTTTATGTATTTGGCCACAATTTATCAGTGCAAATACTTTTTGTTTTTTAATACCTTTAAATCGGTTATTCACAGAAAATTGTATTATTGTAATTATTTTTGTGTGTTTCAAGAAAATTAACATCAATTTAAAAAAATGTATTTTCAAATATGTACATTAAGAAACGAGTAATATAAGTATTTACGATAAAAATAATTGGTATGAAACTATTAAATTGCATAAAAGTTCAATAGGTGTTAATGTACCTATCTTCTATAACCGTAAAATAGTTGTTTACGTCACAAGTGTGGAAAAGACGATTTCCCGCACAAGTTGCGTATAAGTTTATTCGCAATAAGTGTACGGAAAATATATATTTTCGGCACACTATTGCGGAAATAAACTCACAGACTGCACGGCAGAAAACTAAATGAATAACAACAAACAGAAAATATCATATTTTACAAGACAATTAATAAACAAGGCAGAAAATAAAGGTGATATTTGCATCTTCCATATACCTCACAAACAAATATCGTGAGAACTCTTTTTACCTATGGTAATTAAGGAAAGTGGTAATCTAGTTTTCCGCAGTAACACTTTTATGTTGTTGAGTATACCATCACAGTAATACCAGAATTAATTTTCTCAATCCGTTCTAAAAATATTCTACTACAGATTCATTCTTGAAATTTTTTTTTAAATATTTTGTAAGAGCCATTGTAAAATTAAAAACCTTTCTTCAAAAATAGTGGACAGTTGGTGCTTGGGTACCTTAGTATAAAACTGTACTTTAATATAAATATTAATACAAATATACCTTTTATAAAACGATATTGTGAACAAAGGCGGTACAATTATCGTTGGAATGATTATACCTACGTCAGTTGGGTGTAGTTTCAATAAATATATTAACGTTTGATAACAAAACAATTATCAACAATATATTACGAAACAAAAGAATATAAGCAATATGAAAGCTGGCCAGTACAAGACTGTGTACTTTCATCGAATCTTCCGATGGTTTTAAAACAACTTCCTACTGTTTACGCTGATTACATCTGTAATGTCACACTCATATGCATCACATATTCATAACATTTTTACTATTATAGTAGTACATGCCAGTGAATTTCCCCTCAGAACGCTCATCACACATAAGGTTTTTTTGATAGATATTACTCAAGCATCAAAAGTATACTAAAACTACTCTAAAAAATACCAAAAAAATTCAGATCGTGCAACTGGACCCTCTTTCACATGTTTAACTTAAATAATTCATAATTTTACATGTATCCTTACGTAAAAACCATTTAAAATTGCAATCATAAGATCTGTATAAACTCCCTAATTTTTATTTGTATGATAGTTTTTTTTTAGATAAACTTATAGTATTTTCCAATAGATCTATATTTTTTTTTCTTTTTTTTTAAGTTAAAAAAAAAGAAGTCAACGATGCGTAAAACCATGTATATAAGTTTATCCGTATGAGAAAAATAATTTGCAGCGTTGCTGCATATATTGGTGCTCCTCCCACTTTTCTGAATTTTACCTAAACTCTACTCCCACTAACTATGTGATAAACTTCCTGAAGTCAAAAAATCATCTTAAACAGAAAGACAAAATTGTAAAAAAAAAATTGCAGTAAAAATCAATTAGAGTATTTATACAGTATGGAATGTTTTATTTTACTAGGAATATTATAACCATTCTTAACCATTCGCTGATATAATATTGTTAAAAAAATGCTTATCTTAACAATATTAGAAAGAATAATATTTTGGACAATCATGTATGTATATCTATTTATAAGACTTTAAATAAATATATAATAACAGTTAACAGTTCCATAGTTGAACCGTAAAATAAAAATTTGTTAACAGAATATAGATGCCACAAGAACGTTAAGTTTTGTACATCTATTTAAATCATTACTGCCATATATTTAATCGAGTATGATTCACAAATTGACGGTATTTTTTGAGAAGCTAGTACTGTCATCCTTCCTGATCGATTAAAAAAATTTTTCACATGGTTTTTAATATTGGAGAATAAACAACGGGCTAAAATTTGAAATGAAAATTAAAACAGTTTTTGGGAAGATTAAATTCGTATCATGTACCGTATCATAGCTACACGTATGTGCGCCCTCTTGTTTTGGGCCTACTAAAGACGATTGTAGTAGGAGAGAGATTAGCAGATTATTGCAGAGGGATAAGCAGATAGGATGCTGAAGGGAGCGGTTCTCTGGCTGGAACCAGCAAAGACGAAGGTCGTACACACGCGACGCGCTCTTCTCTCATTTTTGCATAAATAGTGACGTTGATACTTGTTCCTGGACTATTTATTTCCTGCACACCCTGACGCCGTAGAATCCTACGCAACAGTTTTGGTGTCAGAAGTGGGATGGTCATCGCAATTAAATAAAAATAAAATTTGTTTTTTCGTCATGCCATGGAGTGAGCAAAGAACTTCTAGTGGAGAAATTGGTAAAACAAGGAGTTGCTGAAATACGGAAAAAAAAACAACTTCAAACCAAAGACCAAGGCGAAGGATATCCAGAACTACGCCAGAAATGAAGAAAACAAGGATATTAAGAGTCTTGGTTGCCATTGTTCTAGCTGGGAGCATATGGTAAGTACTTGGGATTTATAAATAAACAAATTTATAAATTAAAAATTTAAGTGCGTTATAAATTTATTTTTGTTGTTATATTCATTTTGCGTTTTTTGTCTTCTTCATAATATTGGTAGTGTGGCACTAAAGTAATTGATCGTGTGTCAGAAAGATTTTGGATCGTGAAAAAAAATTGACTATGTTTAAAGCGAGAAAATAATAAATAAATAAATAATAAATTAGGCACACGATATTGAAGTGAAGTGGGTTGATCGTCGTCAAATAGAAACGGAAAGAATAGTACAGAAATTTACTTATAAGTGCTTAGGCACTTTCATACAGGCAGAAAATAAAGAGAAACAAAAAAAGAATAAAAAAAAATTTATGATTCAAAACTTTGAGAAACCGTCATGAATGTTAGAAAGGACGAAATTCCCTGTCCGCAAGACGAGTCAGAGCCAGAAATACTGACCGTATTTTTAAAGCACAGCCCCGAAGCTCAAATAAAATAAAAAACAATAAGCAAGTAACAGCGTATGCTAATACAAAAATTCTTGAAAAACATGAGACCAGGGGTTATTAGGGATAAAGTCTCACAAACGTCAAGTGTAATGAGGGTGGGTGCAGAATATTCAAACACTGCAAGAAACGACGTGGCGAATATGTCATCCTCAAAGAATGCAAATTATACAGCCGGAAATGGGATAAGCGACCTTTCAAGGGACGTAGGCTTGCACTCGAGAGATAGATTTGACAGTAAGGATACACAGGATACGCGTCAACATGCGTTCAGATAAAGAGAAAAGAAAATAGCACAGCAGTGTGCGACACAGTTTTCGGAGGAAACACTAACACGAAATGATAGAGAGTTAGTACTAAGCCATAATAACAGTTGGGACTTAACGTCAAAGACACTGGAAGATGTAAGAATGTAGGGGGCAGCAAACGGAAATCTCGAGTTTTTCGGGGATGAGGATGCATGATAATGGACCCAGCTACGAACCTACAAGCCCGATAAATAAAAGGATGAGAAGCCAACTAACAGCGCCGTCATCTGACTGGCCGTTTTGGGATAATAACATGAACGGAGAATACATTTTGTGAGAGTAGCAGCATCAAGTGCAGCCACATCCAACTAACATGAATCCCATCATGGGTCAACAGCGAATGGAAAATATGTACCCTGTTAGCATGCACTATAGTGCGCTGTCTCATGTCAATATCGTGGCAAGTGGCATCCCTATATTCAATGGAGATTCAATAAACTTTCCGCTTTTTGAACTGATGGTAAGGACGGCAAAACTAGCAGTCCCACCGTAATACGAAAAATACTTCATAGGTACACTAGGCGATAAAATTAGGGGGATGGTGGCAGACTAATTTTGCATCCAGTAATCGCTGTTTAATACCATAGATGCATCTTTACTCGCTCTACCACGGTGATTCAAAAGCATGGGAGGCATCGACACACAGCTAGCCTGACTGAAGTCACTGACTCAGCTAAACAGCGAGTCAGTTATTTAGTACTGCAGTCGGGCGCAACGGCTGCATAATAGAATAATAATGACTCATGACGCCAATCCACAGCTGTTCCAAATTTAGAAAACTTCTCTAGAGCAATCTGCAGAAAGAGAGTCAGCAAAACAGTTTATCTACGGGTTGAAAGCACCATACAGTTACAACGTGGCTGGGGTAAGACCTGTATCACTGGAGGAGGCCATTAAAGCGGCTATAGACGTAGACAATGAGTTAAATCTACATCAAATGGCACCTAATAATTTTAGCACATATGCACCATGGGAGAGTTGTTTTAGTAAGAGAAACCCACTAGTTTAACATGTGGATTGCATCCAAGCATGCGGGACCGCACAGGGAGAAGCGTTGGCGCGTGATATCTGATTTTAGGTAGCTCAACGAACTTACTGTAGAAAGCTACCACTGGGCCAAACGGTCATTATCAGCATAAAAAAATGCCAATGGGATGTACGGACTTACCCAATACATTCTTAAGAGCGATGTCACTCGCTTTGGTGTGTCTACAAGGGCATGAAATCGAAGTATATTTGGAGGACATCATGTTGTTTGCTCTGAACCTCGAAGGGCACGGGAGGCGTTTTAGTTGACTTTTAAAGCGGCTGTTGAAAGCAAACTTGACAATAAAGCCAAACAGTGCAAATTTTTGAAACACAAGGTGAAAGTCCCGAGACACGTAGTAAAAAACGGACCAATAAAAATAGATTTAAAAAAAAATCAAAGCAGCAAAGCAACACCTGAGACCTATGAATGCAAAAAAAACAAATAGTTTCTTGAATTTGTCGGATACTACAGACGATTTATCCAGAGTAATGAAAAAATTGCTCAGCCGCTCTCTCAACTCTTGAAAAAAGAAACAGAGTTTAAATGGAGAGAGCAGCAGAAGCAAGCCTTGAAGATACTAGTTGACGCATTATATAGTGAGCCGGTACTCATTGCACCTGATCTAGAGAAGCCCTTTATAGTTACAACGGATGCGTCAGACTACGCAATAGGAGCAATTTAAAGCCCAGGCAAACTGGGGAAATATAGACCGTGTGAATATGCTTCACGATGCCTTCAAGAGAGCAAACTACGCTACCCAACATATAATAAGAAACTGTTGGATATAGTGTTTGCAAAAGGACAGTTTCGGCTGTACTTATTTAGGCGTAAATTTACAATGGGCACTGATCATGAGCCACTCAAACATTATTATACGTCATAAAAGCCCAACATAAGATTTAATAGGCTGAAAGCGAAACTATTAGACTACGAGTTTGACGTAGTATATCGGCCAGGCATTTCAATCAAAGCACCTGACGCACTCTCTCGAAATCCAGTAATAGGAGAGGGAGAAATAAACAGAGCAGCAACGCCAAGAATTGTATCAGCTGGCAGATGAATAGGAGAAACAAAGAATAGCCGATAGCGATGGGCCTCCGGTGCGCATTTTTAAAACACGAGCGACTCATTAAGGGCGTATTCCGGAAAATACCAAAGAAGGAAAAGCTATTTACTCTAATTCAGAGGATTCAGATAAGGACTTACAGAAAAAAAAAACATAGTTTTGATGGACGTAAAGAAAATAAACATGACACGAAAATATATGGTCAAGCTGATGGTGAGGAGATTCCGAATCCGAGAAAAAAGTAGTAATAAATAAAAAATTAAGCAAAGAAATAAGGACAACAGTAAGAAAATGAGTTCACCCAAGAAAAAATTTTATAGTAAGCAATTTAAAAACAGAAACAGACACAGAGGCAATGGATGAAATTATTTTACAGGGGCCAGTGAACGATAGATTAGCCTATATTTAAAGGGAGGACCAAATTGAAACTTGAAGTCAATTCAACAAATGCACTAGCAATAAAAAAGTTAGGTCGTACCAAAGGGACGAAAGACTCGCGAAGAAGCGACGTTCTATATTACGGAATGCAGCGAAAGTCCGTCAAAAGATTCTATTGTTGCAAATTGTGGAACACCAGAAATAATATTAGATTAAACAAAAAAGTGGACTTGTTATGTACTGTCGATCTTCACTTTATTCGTTGAAAACGTAATACAGCTGCTTCGGTATCACAGTACCTTTGTCAGACAGATGTACATCAAGGCTTAATAATATACAGCGCTCTCTCAAGAACATGTACGTTGCGCCGAGGTCAACAATCAGGTAACAGAGGCTATACACATACATACATTCACACATTTATACGTACACACATAAATGCATATAGTTCATTTACAGTCAATAATACTGGTAATTTAAAAGCCTAATTCAGTAGAGGCGAATTATTTAAATTTAAAATGTCATTCAATGAGATATTGAAGTTTTTTAATTTTATAATTTTAAGTGCTTTTAATGACTCTGATTTTAATTCTTTGTTACGTGTGTGTGAAATCTTAAAATTGTTATTGTAAATATGATTACATTTGAGCATGTAATTAGCATAACTCCAAGTATCTAGTTGTTTTTAGTAGGCATTTTCGTGTTCCTTGAGTCTCAACTTGAAAGCTCTACCTGTCTGTCCTCTATATTATTTATCACAAAAACCACAACTAAGTTCATAAATACGTGATTGGTTTTCTTTTTCCGTCTTATCTTTATTATTTTCGATGATGGTTTGTAAAGTTTAGTTTGATTTAAAAACTGTGCTTATATTGTAGTTCTTCAATTGTTTTTTAATTTTTTCTGACAATTTGCCTACGTAAGTAATTACATGATACGGTGCAGTTTATCTTGCGGACTAAGGAAAAACTTTGTTTACAGCTTTCTTATACTGTATATTTTTCATTAACTTGTTAATAAGGTTGAAATTATAGCCATTATTGTGAGCTATTTGTTCAATTATTTGTAATCCTTTAGTATAGTTCTCAGAGTTTAAAGGTATACAAAGAAGTCTGTGAATATAACTATTAAATGCAGACATTCTATGCGAGTACGGATGAATAGAACTTTTATGTATTGTAAAATCTGTGTAAGTAGGTTAATGGAAAATACTAAATTCTAGTTAATTGTTAATTCTATGTATTATTAATTAAAAAAAATCAGTTCTATTGTTGTTTTCTTAATTCACAGTGAATTCAATATTTTTATGTAATGTGTTACTATGTTTAAAAAATAAATTAAGTTGCCTTTTTGTACCAGTCCAACAACAAATTACATTATTTACGTACTGATACCAAAAGAGCAAATTTTTACTAAGACCATGTTCCATAAGTTTATTTCCTAAGTCATTCATAAAAATCTCTGCTAAGAGTGGACTTATGGGATCACCCATTGTAAGGCCATCTCTAGCTAAAAATATTCAGTTTTGGAATTGTAAATAGTTTTGTTTTAAGCAGACGTCAAGAATGTGTGAAATTTCTTATGAAAATAATTGGCTAGTCGTGGATCCACTGAGTTAATATTTTTTTATGTTTCTTACTTTTAATACTGGTACGCTTGGAAAGAGATTTCTTACATTAAATAGAATTAGAGTTAAATTTACAGGTAGTCATTGATTTTTTAAATTATCTATAAGTTGTATGAAACTTCGTATGCTGTAGGTAAATGTGATTTAGTATTTTATGTAATTTATTTAATTATCTTTGTAGATAGTTTATACGATAGGAAACTATTAAATAAAACAACTGGTCTTATAGGCATATTGTTTTTGTGTAGTTTAATTAAAGAGTATAGTTTTGGTGGCTGGGGATTCATCTGGACACTCGCATAGTACGAAAGATTTGATAAAATAGTAACGTTTTTACGTAGACTTAAAACGTCTTGTTGGAATTTATGTATAGGATCTTTTTTATGTTCTTGAAATTGACCAGAATTTATAAATTCAAAGGTTTTCTAGACATAGTGATGCTAATCTATAGCTATTACTGTATTCCCTTTGTCCGCTCGAGTTACAATAATGTTATTATCATTTGACTTATTTTAAATAGTAATGGCTATTTTGTGATAGTTTCTCCTTTCAAAATTTAAATTTTCTTTTATTGAACTAGCTAACAAATATTTCTTTTTGTTGAAATTATTGATGAAATAGTTAAGTACAAGTCTTTTGTTGTTAAGTATAGTTTAACATTCGATAGCTATGAGTTCTTTTGCTTTTTCAAAATTTTGTACATTGAAATTAAATTTTATTAGTCTTAGTGTCTGTGTAAGATGTCCTTATCCTTTTAAATTATTTCAGTCTATTTAATTTATTTTATGGTTTTATGTACTTCTTTCAAATGATAAAATCTATTTTTACTCTTAGTGTTAGGTGCTGTAAATTCAATGTTATGGAGTTTCGATAAAAGTTCAGTATAAACCACTTTATGGTAAACACTCACAACTTCTTTTTTGTTGTATGCTTTTCTTTTATCTTCCACTAGCCATCTTCTTATTGGCGTAACGTCTATGTTCTTGAGAAAGTGCTGTATATGATAAGGTCTTGATGAACATCTGTCTGACAAAGGTACTGTACTTCTTATTGCCCCTGCCACTGCTTTCTTTGCTGACGAGTTGTTAAAGTTAGTTTTTATTGAAATGTATTCAGGCACTTGTTGATGTTTTATACATTCGTTATAAACCCATATATTTTGCGTGCATATTCTTAAACGCAGTATGAGTTTAAAGAAGAAGGTGACCAGTGAGTTCTTGAAAGAGCGCTGTATATGATTAAGTCTTGATGTACATCTGTCTGACAAAGGTACTGTAACACCGAAACAGCTAAAACACGTTTTCAACGAATAAAGTGAAGATCGACAGTACAGAATAAGTCTACTTTTTCATTTAATCTGATATGTATCTTCATCAAGTAACGACCGATAATATGTAATATTTAAAACAAGCTGATACAAGCTCACTGGTCACCTTCTTCTTCAAACTCATACTGCGTTTAAGAACATGCACGCAAAATATATGGGTTTATAACGAATGTATAAAACATCAACAAGTGCCCAAATATATTTCAATAAAAACTAACTTTAACAACTCGTCAGCAAAGAAAGCAGTGGCAGGGGCAATAAAAAGTACAGTACCTTTGTCAGACAGATGTTCATCAAGACCTTATCATATACAGCACTTTCTCAAGAACATAGACGTTACGCCGATAAAAAGATGGCTAGTGGAATATAGAAGAAAAGCATACAACAAAAGAGATGTTGTAAGTGTTTACTTAAAAGTGGTTCATACTAAACTTTTATCCAAACTCCATAACATTAAATTTACGGCACTTGACAGTGATGTAAGGAAGAAAATAAATTTTATTATTTTGAAAAAGTACATAAAACAAAAACAAAAATTAAATAGACTGAAGTATTATATAATAAACAAATTTTACACAGACACTAACACTAATAATGAACATAGATATTGTGACCACAAATTTTTCAATAGATTTGTTAATTTTTCAAACACTAATTTTTAAGAAAAACAAATTGCTCTGCAAGAAAAAAGTTTTAAGTTTTATTTTAATGTTCAAAATTTTAAAACAGCGAAAAAACTCATAGCTATCAAATGTCAAACTATACTTAACATTAAAAGACTTTTACCGAACAATGTAGTCAATAATTTGAACAAAGAGAAATATTTGTAAGCTAGTTTAATAAAAGAAAATTTAAATTTTAAGATAAAGAACTATCAAAAAACAGCCATTAGTATTTGAAATAAGTTGAAAGATAATAATATTATTGTCACCCTAGCAGACAAAGGGAATACAGTTATAGCTGTAGATAAGCATCACTATATCTTGAAAACCTTTAAATTTATAAATTCTAGTCATTTTTAAGAACAGAAAAAAGATCCTACACATAAATTTTAATAAGACGTTATAAGTCTACATAAATACCTAACCATTCTATCAAACCTTCCATACTGTGCTATTGTCCAGATGAATCTCCAGCCACCAAAACCATACTCTTAAATTAAACTACACAAAAACAATTTATCTATTAGACCAGTTGTCTCATTCAATAGTTCCCCATCGTAGAAGGTATCTAAAAAGCTAATTAATTTAATTACATATAATACTAAATTTACAGCCACCTACAGCATGCAAAATTCCAAACAACTTATAGATAATTTAAAAAATCAACAAGTACCCGAAAATTTGACTCTGATTCCATTGTATGTAAAAAATATCTTTTCAAGCGCAAAAGTATTAAAAGTAAAAATCATTATTAAAAACTTACTCAGTAGATATACTACGGGAAAATTATTCTCATAAAAACTTTACACATTCTTGACAATTGCTTCAATTAAAATTCTTTTCAATTCTAAAACCGATTATTTTCAGCTAGAGATGGCCTCACAATGGGTGATCCCATAAGTCCACTCTTAGCAGAGATTTTTATGAATGACTTAGGAAATAAAATTATGGAACATGGTCTTAGTAAAAATTTGCTCTTTTGGTATCGGTACGTAAATGATGTAATTTGTTGTTGGACTGGTACAAAAAGGCAACTTAATTTATTTTTCAAACATATTAATACATTACATAAAAATATTGAATTCACTGTGGATTAAGAAAACAACAATAGAATTAGTTTTTTGGATTCAATAATACATACAATTTACAATTAACTAGAGTATAGTATTTTCCATTAACCTACTTACACAGATTCCACAATACATAAAAGTTCTATTTATCCGTACTCGCATAAAATGTCTGCATTTAGTAGTTATATTCACAGACTTCTTTTATACCTTTAAACTCTGAGAACTATACTAAAGAATTACAAATAATTAAATAAATAGCTCACAATAATGGCCATAATTTTAACATTATCGACAAGTTAATTAAAAATATACAGTATAAAAAAGCTGTAAGCAAATTTTTCCCTCAGTCCGCAAGAGAAACTGCACCAAATTATGTAATTAATTACGTAGGCAAACTGCCAGACAAGATTAAACAACACTCAAAGAAGTACTTTATTTGGGAATGGTGTTGTCGAAGGCAGAGGTGGCAAAGTGTCGGAGAGAGCCGATCAAGCATGAGAGAGGTTAAAGGAAGAGGAGAGTGAAGGAGACCCACAACAGTATCAGCATACTACAGCGAATGCGCCGCTCACTGACGGTACTTATGAATGCAATAATAGGGTGCAAGAAAAAAAACAGGTATGTGAGGGACAGAATAAAAATAAGCGCGATATGAAAATAGAAGGAACAGATTTAAATACGTTAGATGATGAAGTTAAAAAAATGGCGAGTCCGATCATTCGCTTTGTGTCTGCAGGAGTTCGCGCACGCGTTGGACTATGTTTATTAATTTTGTGCCAGTTTTTATGTTTTCCTTAGCCCCGTGCTCTTGATTGCTAAGGTCCTGTAACCCATCCCTTTTTATTATTATACTCATTAGCTCCCGTAATTTGCCTCCTTTTATCCCTCTTATACCCTGTATTATTTTCCCTATATTTAGGTTTGAGTCATTAAACTTCATTATTTGGCTCTTGCCCTCTTCTTTGGCTCTTCTGATCCCGGACTTAGTCTTGTTTCTGATGCTTGAGCCGTGCAATCCTCTGATAAATTTATCACTCCTGTGTCTGTAACTTTCAACGTTTTATGCTCCGTATGCTCGCATTGCACATGTATCTTCTCCTCTCCCGTATTGCTAAAAGCATGCTGGTTCTTCGCATGTAGGCGTGTCCAGTAAGTGCCTCTTAATTTGGCCAATATTATCGGGCATTTCTCTGGATATTTTATTGGATAATCTAGGATTAATTTTATTTCGCACGGGTGGTCTTCTTCTATCTCATGTGCTGGTTGCAACAGTGTGGAAATGCGTTTTCGTCCTATTTTTTTGCATTTTTGAACAGTTTCCGGCGACACTGGTGCAAAACTCTTTGCACTTGTGCTGATTGCCACATATTCGTATGTTGGCTGTAGGTATGCCACGATATCTGTTGCTTTAAACCACTCCTGTTCCACCGATAGTGGAGATATTCTGAGGAGATCGAAATCCTCTTTTGTCACCAAGGGTATCTCTATATAATATATAATTTTTCCGTTAACTGCTATGGTTGCTGCCTCCACAGTTTCCCCGATTTCTTCCTCTGTTGTAGCGCTTTCCTCTCCCGGAAACTTGAGGTCCGATCTTAACTGTCCTGCCAAAATTTTGGCCTCTAATATAGCTGTTAATGTTTTCTCCGGTAGGTGTATTACGCCACGGCTCGCTAAATATACTATATCAGCTGACTTTCTAAATTTTGTTGCGAGTTCTTTGGCTATTTTTTCAAATTTTTTTACCATGTTTCATACTTTGTCCATTCCTGTTATCCAGTCTGCGACTATTTTTAGTCCTTCTTCCTTTATTTTTCCTGCTTCTTCTTCGAATTTCCTCATTTTCTGTATTTCTTCTTCGTGATCCCCAAACGTTGAGATCGTTATATGTTCCGTTAAATATTTGTTTGTGTCTATTGTAGTAAGAGGTTTTAAAATTATTAATTCTTGCATTTTCTCCTTTTCCGCACCTGTTAATTGTCCTTGAATTATTTGCACATCTGTGGTGTGACTATATATTCTTTGGCCCACTACTGCTCTGTAGGCTTCTTGCACTTTTTCCCTTGTTTGCAGAACTTCCTTAGTGGCCCGATTTATGTACTCCGTATATTCGTCCTTCTTTCTTAATGTTACTGTGCATTTCTAGCTGGCCTGCCTCTGCTCTCGTAAAAATTGTCTCGCCTCCTTGATCAGCTAGCTCCAATCTACGTACCATATAACTTTCCACGTTGCTGTGGCCGACTGGACTGTACCCAGGTTTTCCACTACTATTCCTGGATTTTTTTTTATTATTTCTATTTCTCCGATTTGTTCTTTTCCTTGTGCGGCTTCCGCCCTAAAACAAAAAAGGGTGGGTACTTCTCTTTTTTGGTTCTTGTGATTCCCCTTTTTTTTTTGGATTACTAAGAGTAGTTTAGTTATGAGTGGCACCAGTATGTGGTTCCTAATTTCCCTTGTGAAGCCTAACGTTTTGTACAGGCAATGACAAAAGCCTAAGCTATAATCTTATTACGTGAACGAGTTGTATATTGCGAGTCAAGTTGGGAGTATAGCTCTACCTTTACATATCGTGGTGTGTTTGCGCAGCTTAAAAAATTTAAGAAAAAATACATACTACATAGCGAAGTAATTATTACATTGTTATACGGTTGGGAACGGTAAACAAGTATTCGTTAATTTGAGTTATTTGAGGCTGTTTGTTCGAACATTGCTAAGAAAAAAAAAGGGAAAAAAAGGTTGTTTTATTTGGTTCGTTGAAATGTTTTGAACACTTCTTTCTTAATTTTAAATAGCTGCGATTCTTAGTAAACTCATAAAATACAAGCCTAGACGTCCTTTCCTAAGAAAATGAACTGTACAACGTTACTGCATACGTGTTCAGAGCGAGAGAAAGCATGTATTGGCATTTATAGTTGACGCGAGCCGATTATTGTGCCCTGTTCGCTCAATCGTATTCTATGACTCTGTGTGTTGTTTATAACAGAAAGACGCCCTTATTGCATTGAGTCCTCCAGACTTTTCCTCAGTGCTCTCTGGATCTTTCGCCCGAAAAGTCCTCGTCATCCGCCAGTTTCAATTTTTGCTTATTTCATTCGATTCATTCTTTCTTATCTATAATGTCATTTTTTTATTCCGGTTTGACGGGTTTTATGAGCCATCTTCGGGATTTTGCGAGTTTGAATCGCGATAGTTTGCGTCAGCCCGGGTTTAAGGCTACCGAGGGGAGTATGTGTGCCATCCTGGATGGGGCCACATTGGAGGAGGCGTTGATGTGCCTCCAATGTAATCATGTAAATGTTTCTTTTTTTTTATTTTGGTCCAATTACCTTGTGCGTGACCGTATGTAACTTCCTTGTTTTTATCCTTTAGTCCGTGGTGTTGTATATTTGCCGACGGGTGCAGTCCGTTGGGCGCGTCCGCGGGGCCGAGCTCGTGGTGGTTGAGGGGCAAACTGCGTTTGCCCCCATTATCTGCCCAACCCACGGGGCGGTAAGTATCCTGTTTGACATAACTCATTGTTTATTTTCTCTCTCTTCCTTTTTTTTTTTTTTTTTGAGTGCGTCTTGTGATCTTCCTGATTTTCTCTTATTTTTGTATTGCAGTTGGGGATGCGGCTGGTCGTGGACCCCTTCGAGTTCTTCGGTGTCCCTTGTCCTTTGCGTCAGTCCGGGTGGCCAACTGACACTGTACCTCTGCCAGTGCAGAGGTACAAGTATCGTGGAGGAGTAGTCTTTTGCGAAGTCTACTGTCCTTCCGGGCAGTTGTTCGTCGCAGTTTTGCTGGACTGCCCTCGGGGTCCACTTTTGCTTACCCCCAGTCGAATGATCCGTACCCGTTGTGACGTCCTAGAGTCAGGGGCGTCTTATGCCATGGCCTTGGGTTGTGCGTGCCATGGGACTTTCTTAGTGTTGGTGATTTGATGTGGTGGCGGACGATCCCGGGGGATTTTCCCTGGAATGGTGGCCCTGCATACGCGTGAGTGTTGTCTTCTTGTATTTTATGAATTATTGATTCCCTATCGGCATACATTGACTTTTTTTTTTTTTTTTTTTTTTTTTTTTTTTTTTTTTTTTTTTATAGGTCCAGCCTGCTGACAGTGGGCTCTTTGTTGTAAGTAGGGAGGCTGTGGCACCCCCTTCTTGCGCGAGCTGCCACGGCATTCTCGGTGCAGTGCCGACGCCGGGACCCACAAATCCAATAGCTCTACCGCGTTGGTCCCGTGGGCGGGGATGGAGGCGGGAGAATTCTTGAATGGATCCGTAAAAAAAAAATAAAATAAAAATAAAATAAAATAAAAAGTAAGAAAATAAAGGATTTATTAAAACCAACGGCCTCAGAGTTTTATTGTATTGTCAATCTGTTTTTTTTTGACGTCGTTCTGTTATACAACTTTTCTTTTAGTTTTAAAAAAAAAATTCAGTTTTGTTTTCATTTTTGGTTCGTAATGATTTATACCTTAATTTTAACGAAACACGCACATTAGTTTATTAGCATACTTCATCATTCATGATGTACAAGTTTTTATATTCACACGTCTATATATGTCTTCTGCATTTGATTTGCAATAGCGTGCATGATTGGTAAAAAAAAAATTCCATTCATTACTTTATTGAAATACTCGATTTAGTTTGATACAATTTTTTTTTTTTTTTTTTTTCACTCCCTCCGTATTTATTACATCAGTCATCGCTTTTTTTTGTGATTTACGAATTATTTTTATGAGGTAGCGCCATACGCCCTACTTTTGTTAACCTCGCATATTTAGGCATACTGATGCCCTATACTATCTGTTTATAGATTTCTCAATGGTATTGCTTGTATCATTGCCTGTATATTTGTTGATCTAACCCCTACCTTTCCTTTTTATTATTTTTTTTTTTTTTAATACTTCCCTTCTCTTTCCTATTTCCCACTTATATTTTCGCGCGCGTTTTAAGGCCACTAAAACTTTATTGTAAGCCTACTTGATCCCTTTTTCCCTGAAATATTTTCGCGCCGCGTCCGGGGGCCACGAAAATTTAAGTGAAGTCAAATGTTTAATTCTGAACTTCCGTGTTCTTCACCCTGTTCGCATTTTCTGGTGGTGCCTTTACCATGCATGCTTTTTGATCTTATCTACATGCGATACTCTTATTTCGTCACCTTTCTGTAGTTTTACGTTTTTGTTAATATAATTGATACCTGTAATTTAATATGGGCCCTCGTATAGTGAACCATATTTGCCTTTTGATGGCTCTTTTAATATGTACGACATTTCTCCTTCCATAAAAAATTTGGTGTTAAGTTTCCTGTCGTAGTAATATTTGGATCTATACTTGCTTTGTACCTGTTTCAGCGCTGCTATTGTTTGCATTTGTGTGAGGGTATCTGTGATTTGCTCAAAGTATTTGCTATACGTTTGATCTATTTCTACCCTTTTAAAGCTCGAGGGGATACGTGCTCTCTGTCCGAAGAGTAACTCGTAGTGTACCGCGTGCTCTCATGCTCGGATATATTATATGCAAGCATGCATAAAGGTATTACTTCATCCCATTTGTCGTTTTTGTTGACGTTCGCCTTGAGATACTCGCATAGCACATGGTGCATTCTTTCTATTGCTCCATTACTCTGTGGGTGAAATGCTGTGCTGCCAATTTTATCGATTTTGAACAATCTTGCTAACTCTTCCATTGTTCTGTTCATAAAGTGTGTCCCCCTGTCTGATAATAATTTTTCTGGGGCTCCAAAATATGCCATAAAGTAGTTCAAGAGAGCTTTTACCGTCTCTTGCGCCGTTGCTCGCTGTACCAGCGCTAATACTATGTATTTTGTCAGCCAGTCCTGGATTGACAATAAATGCGTATTACCATGGTCTGAAGGCTTATTTATTGGTCCATAAAAATCTATTGAAAATTTTTTAAATGGTCTGCTCAGTGTGTCAGTAATAAGAATCGCCTGTTTGGTTTTTACTCTTACCAGTTTTTTCGTTTGGCACGATTCGCATCCCACCACAAATTGTCTAACTTCGGTTCTCATGTTTCTCCAGTAAAAATCTTTTGCTATCCTATTAAAAGTTTCGTTGATCCCTCTATGTCCTCCCACCGTTGACTTATGGTACTCTTTAATAACTTTGAATCGTTGATCTACCGGTGGCACAACAAGCGTGTTTGTGTACAAAGTAGTGATAATATTCATTTCCTTAAAAATTTCTTCTAGCTGCTCGATCAAATACATCCATTTATTTATGTCTAGAATCGCGAGGTCCCTTATTATTCCAATGTTTTTTAAACTATTGCTTTTCACTAATCCCTGGAGTGATTTTAAGCATAACTTGATGTCTGTCCGTTATGCCCTGTCATCAAACTGTTTTTTCACGTACATGCGCATGACCGATACTTTCCTTTTTCTAGAAAGCATGGCATTTCCGACCGCCCTCACTTAGTGATTCATCATTATTGGATCAATGTATCCCCGCTCGTAGAGCGCGTCAATTGTCTCTGTATCCGGGACGTTTTCTACCACTGTACAGAAGGCTAGGTTGTCTAGGTATCTGAAGGGGTGATCTTCTACTTTCTTTACTTTTTGAAATGGAGGGGGGTTTGATCCATCGCCTGGGACCCATGGTGGCTTATCACGCGGTAGTTGGGTTCTGCATACCCTATATTTATCTAGCACGCTGAAGTTCTTGAGATCACTCCCCTCCTTTTGATCGCTTACGCTTTCTTCGACTAGAGCTTGGTTGAGTCCCCTGCTCTTTTCTTCGCTTCCCGAGGCTATTGTCGATGTGCTATCGGAATCAGGTGGTGGTGGAGGCTCGGGTGGTGGTGTATCCCTGTCCTCGTGCACCCTCTCTGTTGCGCTCTCTCCCTCTTTTTGTGCGAAATTTTCACTGCTCGTCTGTCTCTCTCCTTTTCCTGACTCATCATTGGAGCTCTCCCCGTTGCTCAAACGTCTTACATTGCTATCTCCTGTTTCGTGTCCTTCATCGCTATTGCCCTGCTCACTAGTGCTGACTCTAGTATCGTTCAAATCTTTCCCGCCAGCTTAGCCCTTTTCACTATTTTCTTCGTGGTCTGTTGTCAGATGGCTGCCTTCATCGTATTCTATTAAAGCCTGATAATGATCATTTTTAAGGCGTATGTGTTTAAATGTTTCCCTTTTTTTCCCTATAAAATGTTGAAAGATTGTTCTTTCTCTTGATAATTGAAAGTGGATGTATATGTTTACTTTATGTATTTGAGAAAATACAAAGGCGCATTCCCCGTCCCCAAACGCGTGGCTCTCCTTTAAGATATTTTTTGTGCCCTCTGGGTCTTTACATTCATTTATCCATTCCAAGCTAAGGAGCGTTTTTGTCAGTCTGTCCTGTAACATTTTTAATCCATATAAAAGTATGAGGCAATGAAAGAGACAGCTCCCGTCCTGGGGTACATCGACTAACGTGAGCCTCTTATTCGGCTCTGTGCAAGAATCTCCACATTCACGAGTCTCCCTATCTTCTCCTTCACTCATTTCGACCGATGTTGCATAATTTTCCCTTAACTCATTTGTTCGTGGCGAATTGTTCCTAATTCTCATGTTCTCATTTTCTTTATGGTTTTTGCTGTCCATTGAACTTTCTAATTTTTCTACTCTGTCATTTTCATCTTTCCATAGGTCTATTCTTAATCCTTGTTTACCTTTAACCGTTCGTTTTTTAACGTCAATTAGGACTTTCGCCCGGAATCCGCCACCAAGGCCGTCTATTAGGTCGCAAAGGTGTGCGTCGTGTCGGATTGCGCCGTTTATACGTTAAGTATTATCATATATGTTGGTGCCGTTGGTGAGTGGGCTATTCATCGTATGCTCTTCCCGTGCTAGCTCCTCTTCGCTCTCTTTTTTCTTTGGTTCGCTTCGTGCTTCGTCGGCTCTCTCCATCACTTCGACCTCCCTGCTTTTGAAAACGCTTTTCTCCGTGATCTCGGTCTTTTCTGCTGTTTCGTCTGTTTCCGTCAGCTTTTGGATATCGCTTGCTTCTTCTTTGTCTCTCTTTTTCCCTGCCGCTTCGGCTGCTAGGCTTGCTTGTATCAGCTGCCAACCCCAATCATCAAGTTTTGGACTATGGTTTTCTGAATCAACATTTGTTATTATTGGTGTCCCGCAGTTTGCAATTACACTATATCCTGACGGACTTTCATTGTGTTCTGTGATAGAAAATGGTGCTTGCTTCTTCCTAAGTGTGTCTAATTGACGCTTACGAGTTTTCCGTTCTTTTGGTCCAACTTCGTTTTTCTCGATTGCTGGTGTGCTTGTAGCAGTTATTCCTTTTCGAAACCCCGGTTCTTTCTTAATGTAGCCTAATTTTCTGTATGCTGGCCCCTGTGAAATGAATTCCCTTTTTTCTGTAACATCGCGTATTTTCAACTCGTTTTGATACCGTAGTGCTTGCAGCAGCGGCAAATACCTTTTGCTAGGCTCCTCTGATTTAGAGTCCGCATTGCCGTTTTTTTAACCTTCTGTTTCCATATCTGAATTTTTTTCAATATTTTCACCCTGACATAGTTCCTTTTTTCGTATTACGACGTTCGAGTTTTCTGAGTCGGTGCAGCGGATTTTTATTTTCTTCGGATTACCTTGAATTCTTTTCTTAAGAGTTTCCCGTATTTTATATATGCGCGCCAGTGGTCTGCTGCTATCGGCCGGTTCTTCATTCTCTTGTTCGTCCGCTAGCTGATATGACTCTTGGCGTGGCCGTTCGGGATTCACTTCCCCTTCTTGTCATATTGAGTTTCGTGATAATGCGTCGGGTGGGCTGTTGTTTACGCTTGGGTGGTATATGACTTCGAACTCATACCCTCTTAATTCTAATTTGAGCCTATTGAAACGAATGTCTGGTTTTTTAGATGAATGAAAGTGTTTAAGTGGCTCGTGGTCTGTAACTAACGTAAATTTCTGTCCATATAGGTATGGCCTAAATTGCTCTTTTGCGAATACAATTGCTAAAAGTTCTTTGTCGTACGTCGGGTAGCGGAGTTCGCTCCCTTTGAGATAGCGAGACGCGTACTCACACGGTCTATCTTTTCCGGTCTCTCCTTGACTCAAAATTGCTACAATCGCGTAATCCGATGCATCCGTTGTAACGATAAAAGGTTTTTCTAAATCCAGAGCGATGAGTACAGGTCCACTGCACAATGTATCCACAAGAGTCTTAAATGCCTGATCCTGCTTATCACCCCATTCGAAATTCGTGCCCATTTTTAGGAGATTTGATAGGGGTTGGGCAATTCGTGCATAAGTCTTGATGAATCGTCTTTAATAGCCTACGAATCCTAGAAATTGTTTTATCTCTTTTGCATTTGTTGGTTGAGGGTAATTTCTAGCTGCCTCAAGTTTCTTTGGGTCAGTCATTATCTGTCCATTGCCTACAATATGACCGAGCACTTTCGCTTCTCTTTTTAAGGATTGAGATTTCTTGGGCTCTATCGTGAGGTTTGCGGCTGCGAGCCGTTTTAGCAATTTCGTAAATTGTTTCCCGTGTTCCTCAAGGTCAGGGGCAAATACCATTATGTCGTTGAGATAAGCTTCTATTTCATGGCCTTGTAATCCTGCTAGTGCTAGTGCGATAGCCCTTAGAAATGTGTTTGGTGAGTCCTTGCACCCCACAGGCATCCTTTTGTATTGTTAGTGCCCGTCTAGGCCCGAAAATGCGGTTTTATGTGCATCATCTTCGTGTATTTCTACTTGAAAAACTCCTCATTTGAGATCCACTACCGTGATGTAACGTGCTGATGCTAGATTCTCTAAAATGTCACTCTGAAACGGTAGCGGGTAACATGACCCTACTGTGACTTCGTTTAGTAGTCGAAAGTCTGTGACTACTATTACTCTTTTTTCATTGTTTGGCCCCGGTTGTTTTGCCACTATCTATGTATTTGAGTTATACGGGGAGATGGAGGGTTCAATTATCCTTTGTTTAAGCATTTTTTTATTTCAACTTTCATTTGATCCCTTATTGCTTGTGGATATCTGAATCTTTTCGCTACGATGGGTTTATCCGACGTCGTTATAATTCGGTGTTTCATCAGGTATGTTGCCTTGAGAGGCTTACCGTCGAGGCCAAATACATAAGGGCTTGACTCGATTAGTCTTCTTATATGTTCTATTTCTTTCTTGTTGCAACCAGCTGTGTCTATGAGTTGCATTATTTTGTCTACCCGTTTTCGTTTCTCAAGCTCCCCTTCGTTTTTTGTAAAGATTTCAACTTTTTTCTTGTCATCTTTTTTTTCTTTATCAAATAATTTTATCATTGCTTCCCCCAAGCTCTCGACGTCATTCTCATGTACGTCTTCTGCGCGCTTCCGATAAATTTCTCCATATTCTAGCAGCTCTACTTCCGGAACAGGCACGTATTTTATTTCGTTACTTGTATTAATGCACTCTGCGACTATTTTACCATTAACATTCCTGGCTACAAAGTTCCCTAACAATATTCCTTCCTCCATTTCTTGGAAGGGTATCCAGCCATTTTCTGAATTAGTTTTGCTTTTTCTTATTTGCGCATAAATTATTTGCCTCGATCTTGCAGGTATTTTAAAACACTCCGGCCTTATCAGTGGTATCTCTACGCTATCCAATTTAATCGTATTCTCGGCAGCGCTGATCTGGCCCTGGTATCGCTTAAAAATATCCCACCCTATGATTCCTTCTGCGTCAATTCGGAGGTCATGGGGGACTACATGTAATGTGCACTTCCACCCGTGCAACTGAGCCTGCACTGTGCCCAACGTTTTTTGTGCTCCGTGAGTCTCGTCGATAATAGCTACTCGATACCTACTGTCTATTAGCATGACTGTGCTTAGAAAATTAACCTTAACAATTGAAATCTCTGCGCCTGTATCCGCATAAAAAGTTGCCTTTACATTCTTTAACTGTGGTCCCTGTAACTGGACCGATGAAGGCATATGCCCTGTTCTCGCGAGTTTTATAGTTATCTTTGGAAATTGCTCTCTTTCTTCGTCACACTCTGAAAACTCGGGTTTGTCATTCTCTATGTGTGTGTCCGGTGCCCTTATTTGATTACTCTTTTTGCGGGCCCTGCTGCCTTTTCTTGTGCGTTTACCGCTCCGTTGTGTCGGAGTGTCATCTTGCTCTACCGTATTACTTTCGATTTTTTCTTGCACTGTGTGAGTACTCAGACTGTTGTTGTTGGTCTTCTTTTCTACTATCTCTTTCTCCGCCTTTTGCAGCCTCTCTCTCACACATTCTTTCTCACCGGACACACTTTTCTCTATCTCTTTCTCTAGTTGATGCCCGACGTTTGGGGAGCACGCCGAACATCTTGCGAGTTTAAAGCTGCCGATACGTCCCTCCTATTGTCAGGGCCATATGCGATGTTTTCTCGATGCTGTGGGCCCCTATCTCATGGCGGCTCTTGCCTAATTGGATCTCTATTATTAGCCTTTCCTACTGTCTTGATTTTTATAGTCGTTTCTATAACGGTTGAATGATTCGCTGTTGTTGTTATTATACTGGTTACTGTAGCCGCGGTTGGTGTAATAATTGCTCCCTGTAGGGTTGTAGTTATTATACCTGTTATTGTAATCATTCCTGTCATAGTAGTTGTTATTTCTATTATTGTAATTGTTATTTCTGTTATTGTAGTTATTATTTATATAATCGTAATTATTATTCCTATTATATTGTTTCACTGGACCATTATTATAGCCCCTGTTGTAGTTATTGTGATTATTGTTATTGAAGTTATTATTTTTACCCCTATAATCGTAGGCATTTCTGTTGGTATGGGTATTATTAATGGGTTGGTTATTTCCCTCGTTTCGCCGTCTTTCCTCTTCCTCTATGTCTTGCATACGTAAACGACAGTCTCTCACATAGTGTCCTGGTCTCTGACTACAACTGCAATTTCCTTTTAACTCTCTTCCGTTGTCTCGCGAAGTTTTTCTGTCATTGATTACTGCTAGTAATTTTTGGCATTCCTCGACTGAATGCCTGGTTCGGCCGTCGCAATATATACAGCGTTTTACGTTTGCTGCGGTCCCTTGTGCCCCGTTAGTGGTTTCTGTTGTGTTATCTTCTTTACTTGCTAGGTTTACTAGTGGCCCTCACTCGGTTGTTGCCTTATTGTATGCAGGCAGTGCACTTACTGGTATTGCGTGCCGTAGACTGAGGTCACTCTCTATTTTTGATGCCTCTATGATTGCTTCACAGAGAGTCCTCGGAATTAAGCTTGTGATTTTGCACCTATATGTTGGGTGCAACCCATATCTAAATTGTTCGACTGCTTCTGCCTCCACGCCTTCCTTTAGGACCTGCTTTTGAATCGGCAGTTAGCTTGGATTCGAATCGTGCAGCATCGTGAGCCTGTTATATAATCGTTGTACCCTTCCGCCGTAATCTTCTATTGATTCCCGATTTTGCTGTCTGATTATCTTCAATTGTGCCATTAAAATGTCCAAATTATTTATACTCCCATATCTGTTCGAGAGTTCCCGAAGAAATTCCTGGACCGTGCCGAATAAAGCTAATCTGGGCGCGAAATGCTCAGCTGCTTTTCCCTTTAGTCTGCTTGCAATGGTTCCAAGGAAAAGTAATTTATATTCTGGACCGATCATTTGAGCAGTCATTTTTACCATTCTTTCGAATAGTGGCAGATTGATTGGGTCGCCGTCGAAGAACGGGATGCTATTTGCCATGTGGCTAAGCGTGGGCAGAATTTTTTGTTGTAAATTCTGTTGTCTGCGTGGATGGTTATGATTACCTGTAGCTTGCATATTCTCTAAATATAGGCCCATGGTTGGTGCTATATTGTCCCTATCCCTATGTTCACTAAAATCGGTCCAGTTTGTGTAATTATTAGTCAACGGTGGTTCTGCTGCCATAGACACGAATCCCTTTATTTTTCCAGGTTCTATGTTCATATCTCTGAATCCGTCCCACAGCCGTTGAGCATGTAAGTCTCTCGTCCCAGAGTTTCTTGTGCCTTGATATTCGTAACGGGGTTTAACGTAAATCGGCCGCTCTTGTTTCTCTGGCATGCTCCATTGTGTTGATAACATATTTGTTTTTTTTTTTCGTGTTCCACGTATTTCTTCAGTTTCTCTTAAGCTTTACTCGATGACTCGTTCACCAGAGAGAGGGTCCATTTCTTTATGTATACGTCCTGTGTTTGCGTTTGTGTCACACAATATATCCCTTTAATCCCTTATCGTCGGTGACAGATTTCGGCTGGTCTCTGTGATTGACTCATGTGGCACGTTCACTTCCTCTGCTTTTTTTAGTTTTGCTTTTATCTTTGAAAATAAACTTATGACTATCGCTTTTGTTTCTTCGTCCAGGGCGTCGAGTTTCTCGCACCCCTCGAGTTCCAGCTCCAATTCCAACATTCGTTCTGTTATATTTTCCTTTTTATGTTTACTATTTGGCTCTGGCCTGTACAAGTCTGCCGTCATATTATTACTTGGGCCTTCACTATCACCCTCTGACTCGTGGGTAATGTCGCGTAGATGAATCATTTTTTTTCCTTTTATTTTCTTTTTCTTTTTTTCCTCTTTTATATATGTATTTCTATGTGTCGTATTCTCCTGTTTGGTTCTGATAAGGTGTATTTATTTTCCTAGCAACGGGACTGCGTTTAATTACCTGTGTCGCAGCTTAACAATAATCGGGTAGAAAGAGTAGTGACAGGCGAGATAAGAAAATAAAAGAGCAGCGTTCGTCTTTCACTAGCTCTCTTTAGTTTTGTGCCCTTTATTTGTTTAGTGATAAATAGGGAGAAATATTATTTTGGGAATATCTGTGATCTGCTTTTGTTAATAAGAATTATAATTATGAAATTAGTGGTATATATGGGTGCCGGTCATTATTATTATATTATTATTTTCGAATATTTCCTATATCTGTGGAAGCCTACTTATAAATTTTCTCTGTTTTATGTTTGATATGCCCAAATTTCCCTAATCTGCTATTTATTTAAGTCTGTTGTCTCGCACGATTTCTCTTTGGGTTCTCAGAGTAAAAAAAAACGCCAAACACGGAGAGCGGACGTAATAATAAATATAAATCCAGAAAAAAAAATTTTCTACGACCTTATTTTCACCTCATAAGTGCCTCCCCTCTTTTGCCTGGGGAGTAAGGTATGAAATTAATTTTATTATAAATGGACTTACGTTCTCGTTGATATGCACACCAGTAGAAATAAGGTTTTTAAAATCATCTCTTTCCAGCGCTCGCCACTTGTCACTTTGATCCTTGATCCTGTGATTGTCAGCAGTTGGTGTCCTATAAGTCCTGTTTTCCTGCGGATTGATGTCACCGTCGCTTGCAGAATATGACTGCCCCTGTCCTTTTTGATCGGCTTCTTGGCTCCTCAAATTTTAATCGTTGTATTTTCGCGGCACTGCACTATGTGTGCTTCTTGGCGTGCAAAAAAAATTTTGACTCTTACCAAACCCCACACTTAGCACTAAAACTGTTACGTGGGAAAACCAAAAGGTAAGGAGGTGCTTTGCGAGAACGATCAAAACCTTGGAACCTTAAAGACTTTAATTTAAGATACTAATTTGTAAGGCAAAGACCCATGTGTGTTTCCGATTAGTTGCCCGATCTCTCCGAGTGTTCTCTCCGTTCTCTCTGTCTGTCCAAGTCTTCTCTTCGTTCTCTCTGTGTGTCCAAGTCTTCTCTTCGTTCTCTCTGTCTGTCCGAGTTTTCTCTTCGTTCTCCCGATTTTGAAGCTTGCCAGGCCTTATATGACCTCGTTCCCCTCCCGTCGGTACCCTCTTGATAAGGTAGCTTCGTGGTCAACAGGTGGAGTTAGTATGATATGCTTAGCATATCGTACGTAACACAATTTTTTAAATATTACAGTTTTAAATTAAATGCAAATAAATGCGACAACTTATTGTAGCATAGATCATGCCATGTACAAAAGTGTCTATAAATCGTATTATAATAACTTCATAAATGTTTCTATTGAAATATTAAACAATGTTTAAAAAGGTTTGCCACCACATAAACTAAACTCGAAAGTTAGAGCAATAGTTATTTGAATAAGAATATTATGTATAGCAGATGGTTTGTGAAACGGCATACGATTAAGGATTAGGATATTATTAAAGTATAATAATGAAGCTAAAAGTGTAACAGAGTAAAAACTTGGAAATGGAGTATTTATACCAAACTTCATTTTCAATACAGATAATACTTTGTCGTTACCTTTTATACTAATAGAGCAATTTTCTTTTGTGTTGGTATTTGTTATGACAAATAACAAGTCTCAAGAGAAAAGTATCGCTAAAGTTAGTAAATACTTGAATAAGCCTGTATTTTTTTATGGACAACTGTACGTATCATTATCTAGATGAAAAACTAAAAACGGGATATTCATGCAAGTAAAACGAAAAAATAACTTTGAATCAGAAAATGTTCTTTGGTAAGGAATTATCGATTGAAAGACAGGACACTTTTTGAAAAGAAGAAAAAATTAGCCAATGGAAAAAAATCACACAACTTAAAACATCTTTATTTAGTGGTAGTATACGACAGGAAGTAATTAAATTTTATTATACTACAATTGCGTTAAAATCATTGAAGTTACAATTTTGATTCAGGATAACTATAAACAACATTTTTCTTAATAAAAACATTCTTTCGATGTTTTTAAGGAAACTTGGTTTATTTTTGTGATTACTTCAATTGAATTGAATTTTAAAACTCTCTACTAAAAATCTTATCTTATTCAAGTTAGAGTTATGTATAAAACAAATAATTCAACGTATTATACAATTGTTATATTATTATGCAATTCTTCTTTGATTCATATGCATAAAAAGTTAGGTTGAAAATCGTTGATTCTTAAAGAAAATGAAAATTTTAAGCAAATGTATAGAAGTATAAATGAACTATTATTGAATTACTGTATCTAACAATGGTTATTTTTTTTTCTTTAAAATTGGGCTTGAGAGAGTTCTGTTACTTCTTGATTTTATAAAACTACTGGCAATGACTAACACAGTTTCTATTATTTTTTTACTACTTGATTTTCAATAAATATGTGTGATTATGTCACATCATATGATGACACGTATTTATTCAAAACTCAATGTAAAGAAAAAAAAATACAAACAAAAAAGGTCAATCCACCTCAAATTTCATATTTATTGATATTTGTATAAAGTCTTAAATATGTTCAATACTTTTTGCACTCGTTGCTGATATGTATAAAATTGATTTATTTACCTTCTGTGAGGTGTGAAATAGATAGATAGCTATGTATAGCTAAGAGATCGTTAATCGTGATGATTTACCGCTGCTGCTTACGATTGCTCGCTACAGCTTGCTTCTGCTTATGAACAGTTTGTGTATACAATAGTCTACTGATGTACTATAGACTGAGCTGCTACAAATCTGTAAAATTTTTTCTTATATTAAAAGAAGTGCTGGATTGGTAACATATAGTGGGGTGGCTACGGCGGTGTGGTGGTAGGGCCACGGGGGGGGGGTGCATTAAAAATGTATGGAGTGTGGCAGGAGAGCGTGGAAGAGGTGGGGGGGGGGCTTGTAAAAAATAAGCGAGCTTTTTAATAAGTCAAAATAACGGTGAAATTAACAAAAATCTAACTTATTTTGTGAGGGGCTATAAGAGGCTGCAGGTAATCGTTGGGGATTCTGAGAATTGCACGAGGGAGCTGTGGGAAGCCAGGAGAAGCTTAGTAGGTCTCTAGATATCATTCTGTTGTGCTAAAACATTATTGATAGTAAACAAATTTTTTCTTAGTTTAGGGGGAATGGCGGAAGGGGGGGATAAGTGCCAGGGGGTTTGGAAAGCGCCACTCTTTCAACTTTATAATACAAGTAGATACATGTATATACAAGTGAGGTATTTTTTGTAAACGAATGACCCCCCTTTTAAAAAAGTCATTTAATTTATTAAAGTTCTTTAAGTAGTAAAAAAAAGGTCGGAGCATCTAGTTTTTATTACCGATTGGCATATACATTGAGTCAACACTCCTGATCCAATATGGCTGCCTGAATCATGTGACCTACAGATTGTCTTCGATAAAACTACTTTAAATTACGTGACATGGACCAAAACGGTGGCAATTTTATGTGACCAACAGCTTTATTTTAAGAAAACTACTATAAATCTCGCAGCATAAATCCTACAGCAGTCTCAAAATGCTTTAATTAAAAGTCTCAAGGTCTTCTACCAAAAAAAGTATAAAGAAAATGTTTTGTCTGCTATAAAATGTAAAATGTTTGCAAAACACATGACTTGCGTTTTTTTTTTAAATTAAACTACTAAGAAACTCACGGTATAAGCCTTACAGTGGTCTAAAAAAGCTAATTGGAAAAGTCTTGAGCTTTTCTATCACAAGATGTATAAAAAAGTTTTCTCTCTGTTATAAAATTCAAAATGGCCGTAAAAACACTTGACCTACAGCTGTTTTACATTTAAGCTACTGTAAGTCTCATAGCATAAGCCCTACAGGGGTCTACAAATGTCTTAATGAAAGGTCTTGAGCTCTTATATTAAAAGCTGTGTATTTCTTGTTAGCTGTACAATTCAAAATGGTGGAAAAACACGTGACTTACATGTGATTTTTACTAAAACTATCCTGAATGTGCTGCATTTACCTGACTGGGGTCTACATAGATTTGAATGATAGTTCTAAGTTTTATTCTTAGAAATTAGTCTGAAAAAAGTCTTTGTTAAACTTAGAACTGAAAATGGCGTCAAAAACATGTGACATAAGCCTCTTTTTAAAAAATTGTAGGATAAAAATTGTTTTTGTTCTACTCAGGTCCTAATAAAGCTGCAATAATCATTTATTATGTATAATGATAATGTAAGCTTTAAAAATATATAACTGCTGTAATTCCAAAGTTGACATATCATTATAAGTTCTGTACTGATGTATTAATGCTATGTACATTAAATATATGTACTCTTCGAGTAGAGTATAGTTGTATGATTTTATAAAATATTCATTGTCAGTATGGTGGCATGAACCACATTATACTAGTATTTTTGGTACGAAAAGCATTCCAAAAATCACATTTTCGAGATTTATTAGGATGTGTAGTAGCAAAAAAGGTATATACAATATTATTTAAAATAAAAAGTATTATATAATTGTCTTTTGAACAAAATCATAGCCAAAAACAAGTTATATTTGAAATTCCTTGACCGACCCAATGACTGTTGTTAGATATTTTTATAATAGTAAAACGCAGATCTTATGTTTTGAAACATGAAATTAGGAACATCTAATGAATAATGATTAGTTAATTTTAAGGAATACAATATTATTAACATGTCAGATCGGTGCTTTCATACTCATCCAAATAACTTTTAATAACAATTTTGTTATGTTGAACAAGAAAAGCATGGTTTATTAATATTTTTGTATACCCTTGTAGACTTAATGCCCTGAGATTTACAGTTCACTGAAAAAAAGCTGTAGGTCACGTGTTTCGGCGTCATTTTATATTTTATATTGGGCAACAAAACTTTTGTATACGATGTTTGATAGATATGCTCAAGATCTTTCATTTAAGCCTTTGTATACAATACGCTATAACCAAACTTTTGGACACGATGTTTGATGGATATGCTCAAGACCTTTCATTCAAGCCTTCGTAGACCCCTGTAAGATTTATGCCGCAAGACTTATGTTAGCTTTATTGTAAAAACATCTGTAGGTCATGTCTTTCTGCAACCATTTTGAATTTTCTAGCAGACAGAAAACTTTTATACATATTTTTTAATAGAAAAGCTCAAGACTTTTTAAATAAGCCTTTTTATACCCCTGTTGGGTTTATACCATGAGTTTCTTAGTAGTTTGATTCAAAAAAAGCCCGCAAGTCATGTGTTTTTGCCAACATTTTAAATTTTATAGCAGACAAAACATTTTCTTCATACTTTTTTTTATAGAATAGCTTAAGACTTTTAATGAAAGCCTTTTGAGATGGCTGTAGGATTCATGCTGCGAGATTTGTAGTAGTTTTCTTGAAATAAAGCTGTTGGTCACATGTAATTGCAACCATTTTGGATTTTATGGTAGACAAAAAAAATTTATTCCATATAACATTTGATAAAAGAGCTCAAGACTTTTTGTTTATGCCTTTTTAGACCTCTGTAGCATTTATGCTGCAAGATTTGTAGTAGTTTTCTTAAAACAAAGCTGTTGATGACAGGTTACTGCCGCCATTTTGGATTTTATAGCAAAAAAAAAATTTCTTTTATACAACATTTAATAGAACAGCTCAAGACTTTTTATAAAAGACTCTTTTACCCCTGCAGGGTACATGCCACGAGATTCTTAGGCAGCCATATTGGATCAGGAATGTTCACTCAATATATATGCTACTCAGCATTGAAAACTGGATGCTCAAACCTTTATTTGACTACCTACAGAGCTTAAATAAATCAAACCAATTATCAAGAAGGCAGGCTCATTGGCTTACAAAGTATACTTCTTACATCCATATGAATACGTACGGATAGTTACAAATAAACAAAACTTAAAAACCTAATTACTTGATATCTAAAGAATAATGAACTAGTCAGTTAGATAATTGAATATAACTAACAAGTGTTGACCAGTTTTTTTTAACTATCCTAATGATAATTCCAATACCTTAATAATCCTGAAATTTACAACTCATAGTTTACTTTAACATTACTTAATTATATGGTTGATACAACATATACTTAGAACTAAAGTATTAAGAGATAAAAATTTTATTAAAGTTGCCTTTTTTACGGAAAAATAAGCATATTACCTTAAGAATGTGTATCAAAATATTTATAGATTTATATTAAATATAATAATTATATAGCAGCAGTATTGTATTTGGCACAAAAAATAAGATTGTACAATTTTTATTATTACTAAAATTGCGCTCTAAAAACAGTGTCTATTTTTGTAACAAAAGAATTTCCTCTACAAAGATAAGGGTTGTCCAATTTTTTGATTTTGTCGAATTAGTTTTCTACCAAACGTTAAGATTTTAAACCTAAAGGTCAAACTTATAAGATACATGGAAAATGTTTGTAATCTGAGTATTTTTTATTTTCCTTTGATGTAAAAATTTTAAAATACAGTGCCATGGTAAATAAGTTATTAGTTTTTGTGTTTTTATTTGTTAAAAATCTAAGGGTTAGAACATACTTATAGGTTTAGGAACTGAATATCTTAGAAAACAAAGAAAAAAATATAAGAAATGAATTTTGACAAAAAAATAATAAATTTGTTATCGATGGAAAATTTCTTGCCATACAATATTTTCACTGTTAGCTTGATTTTTTAAATTATTTAACAAAAATAAAGTTTAAGGCTTTTCAATGTTTCTATGGACATTAAAACTTTATAGGTACACTAGTTCTAGAACTTTTACACCCATGCCTCATTACTAGAGGTATATGTTGAAAACTGTCTCCTAAAATGAATTATCTTTTACTGTATAAAAAATTATCATAACATGAATCTTTTAAATTTTTTTTTACTATTTCCAAAACTTTTTTAGGAACCACTGAAGCTTTGTCCTAAATAATTATATTTACTCGTTGGAATTTTTTTTATCAGTTTCGTATTCTACGAAAGAACCTTAAGCGTTATTTAAATCTAATAGTAATGAAGATTTTTTGTGATCACCATTTATTTTAACAAGTTTATCCTTAAAATTTGTCTCCAAACCAATTACTGTTAGAGTTTTCTCAATGCCTTTAGTTTGTATTGTTTTATTGGGTTATAGTTATCTATAATCTTTACATGATTTTTCTTAGAGCTTCAACGGCGTAGAATTTATTGTGCTAGCTGTATAACCAGAAATATTTAAAGGGTTGTGGGTTCAAATCCTATTAAAACTCATCAAGATTCTTTTCTTGGTCTTTTTCGATGGGATCAATACTCAGAATACCAAAAAATTACATATGTAATTTTTCAGAAAAATACTCGATATTTCTGGTAATGTTTGCACTTTTAGGGGCTTTCTTTTTTAAGAAAAGCCAAAATCTGGCCAATTCATTGGATAAGTTCACTGTCAAGAGGGGAAAATTCAAATTATGAGGAAAGAACGAGGGAGTAGTTGGATTCTAAATTTGGTCTTGCAGGTATATGAATTATAAGAAGAATAATAAGATTTGTTAAATTAATATATACAATTAAATCATAGAAGACAGCAGGAGGGGCAAAAGGGGGGACCTTAAAACTTTTTATTCTTAGGTTAAAATAAGGGAGAAATATTGAGATTTTTTTTAATTTTGAGAAGGGCTCGCAAGGGTGGTAAAGTATTGAATTTGGTCTCCCAAGTACATGGATAGTCATTACTTTCGAGACTCAGTTTTTTTCTGATCATCATGTATTTAAATTTCAGAAACATAATTTTTATTGTGACTTAGTTGAATTGCTATAATGTGTAGATAAAATTCTGAGCATTGATGTCTCCTCAGCTTTTTTTTTAACACCTACATAATCTCTAATTCCAAAGTGCCTGTTAGTAAGATAGCAAAATATTACATATGTATAAATGATTATATGAATAAATAATTATACTCCGCCTAATATGAATAAATAATTATACCAAGATGTGTTTCTTAATATGCTCTCCTGTAAGATATTTACAATCTTACTGGTAAAAAGAGAAACGACACCAAAATCTTATTGATTTCTTTTGTTACACTTATGCTTCTATGCTAACTTTGTAAGCTTCTATTAATGTCAATTATATTTAAATTGCAACACATGCTTTTTTTATGTGTAATAATGGCTATTAAGTGATGCCATGAGAATAGAGTAAAGATTGTTTAATGTTTCGTCCCAAGAGCACGCCAGGACTCATCAGTAAGGCTGATGACGTGCTCCTTGCCTTAGACACCTATATCGGTGGGGATACCCTAGCTAAATCTTAAACGCCCTTATATATAAACCAACATGAAATCCGGGTACTTGCAAGAAGGTCAAGTTGAATGGTTAGACATCTAGCGGATGGTTGGAGAAGGACGGAGAGCCGAAGTGTACATGTGTGTGAGAGGGTTTCTACACATTCCCCCTCCAGTTCCAACGCCGGATGAAGGAGTGGTGACGATATGTGAGAAGTGCGCAGTGACGTGTTTGACGTGCATGACGTGGTGTATTAGCAGAAGGCAAGATAGGGGAGAAAGAAGTCGATAGTTGATAAAGTAGATCTCTGAATCCTCCACGCTCTTGTAGAGTCCTAGAGAGAGGCGAGCAGATGCTCTAGCCACATCCGAGACCAGAGGTCAAGTCGGAGAAAAAGAGGGAAGCTAGTTGCTGTACCCGATGTGTAGATAATACGGAGATGCTATTAGAAGAAGGTTGCGCATGTTGAAAATTTAGAGGGTCACCAATATGGCTATTGAGTGATGCCATGAAAAGACAGAAAAGATTATTTAATATTTCATTCCAGGAGGACGGCAGGACTCATCAGTAAGGCTGATGACATCCTCCTTGCCTAAGACACCTATATTGGTGGGGATACCCTAGCTTAATCTTAAACGCCTTTATATATTAACCAACATGAAATACAAGCACTTGCGAGAAGGTCAAGTTGAATGGTTAGACACCTAACGGATGGTTGGAGAAGGACAGAGAGCCAAAGTGTACAAGTGTGTGAGAGGGTCCCCACGTAATGTCTCTATTTACCTCGTTATGTCAGTATTACTAGATTGTAACTTGATGTTTAAACTAAATTTTTACTATGTGAGATGCATGGCAGATTTGAATAAACATAACATATTTCCCTTATATTTCGCCCTACGAGGGTGTAAGTCTCGAACGTTTTGAATCTTATATCAGTTTGTCTAATCAACGTATTTATTATTCATTGTGCTCTCTACTCTTGTTACCGAAAAAAACTTGGTCACATCAATAAAAGTGGATTTATTTTTTTTTTTTTATACATTAATTTTGAATATTGAATCAAAAATCTTATTGATTATTTTTAATGGACCAATGTATAATTGGTCTAATTTATTTCTGTTTAGTTGGTTGCCATTTTATATGTATACAATATTTTTGACTTTGAATTCATAATATTTGCTGTTTTTATCAAATAATTTATTACTGTTATTGTGTAACTTGACAATATTTGTACATGCCAATTTTTATATCTTTTATCCTGTTGGAATATATATACATAGGAGCGGCGTTGGCTAAGTGGTAAGCGTGCTTGCTACTGATACAATGCTGTTCTAGGGGTCGTGGGTTCGATTCCCGGTGAGTGCAGATTTTTTCAAAAACTGTTTTCACCGGAAAAAGTTCCTATGTAACCCCGGCTGTTTCGGGGCAGGTTTTTCCGTGGAATTTTCCTTCAGAGTAATTCAAGGGTTTTCTCCTTGCTCCACAGGTCTTCGGGCCTGGGTGAATGCAAAACAGTGTTAGGGCCTAATAGGTAGGGATTAGTGGGCCCGATGCCAGGCAGGGATCGCCGGCCTTACCGGTGAGGAGTGGCCCCTGGAACATGGGGCTTCTCTGGGGATGCTAATTAGCCTCGTTTCGATGCTTCGGACCCAGGCTACACAGTGGCGAGTTGACCCTATGCACTTCCCCCCGGAGCAGAGAGTGTCAGCTTAACAGACAAGGTGTGTTACACCGGAGATACTTCCACTGTGCCCATGGTATGATTTGTATGGTATCAATTAAAGGGGAAGATTAAATAAGTGTGGCAATACACCCCCACACATAGGTGGTGAGTGGGTGGCCCCGGCGACTGGGCCAATAGGCTGTCGCGGTAACCTGATATTAAAAATATATATATATATATATATATATAAATTTAAGATTACCTGCATGGCACTGGAACACTAGAACATGGGCATGCGTAAAACTTTCTAGTTGTATGATTAATATAGATTAGATGATGATACGTATGTATAGTAAAGAGGTAACCATTGCTAAGGCAGGATGTCTCATTTATAGCATAGAACACTTATAACAATATATCTATTTATATTAGGAACCACAACTTAATAACAAAAAGCATGACGATTTAATCACATAACCAATTAAACAAATCAATATTTAGCTGTCCTGTTGACAGCCTCTTCAGGATTAGAGATTATGTAGGTGCCAAAACAACACGTAATAGGAACGCCCATGGTGTCTATATTCTCGTCTACATATATTATTAATTTAACTTAGTTACAGCAACAGTTTTGTTCTGAACATTCAGTTATATAAGAATTTAAAAAAAAAGATTTTTAAAGTTATAAAAAAATGGCACAGACATGTAAAAAGTGACTTATCTGGTCAAACATAGTAACATCAGTGCCATCTAGTAGATACTTTAGTGAAAATCCTGTTGCCGTGTGTTATGTTCTATTATACCTTTCTACACCCTCTCTAGCGACTGTCTTATAGGATTTTTTTTCTCTAGATCATTTATGTCATACCTAATTTTATTTAACAATGCCAGATTTAGCCTTTTGCTTATGCTACTTATAAAGTGTGTATTTACCTATGTAATAATCAGTTTTGTTTTATTTTTTTTTAGAAACTCTCCAAATTCTGTAGAATTAGTTCCTGCATACTGATACGTGAGGATTATTCCAATTTGATCCATTTCTCAGACTTTTTTGACTAACATAAAAAAATCACATGTAATTTCTGTTTTTTAAGACACAATAAATACATCCCTTGTAAAGTAGTCCCCTAATAGATATAGATATTTTTCTGTAGATCAAGATCTACTAATCCCTTCAGTGGTGTTAACAGACTTAATCTCGAAAGGTTTTGATGCTGATTCTCAGTGTAATGGTAATCTATATTTTCTTTGATCTCTTGGCTTATTTTTTTACAAACTTTACAATCATTAAAAATTTTTTTTATATTTTTGTCAAGTTTTTTGATGTGTACAAAAGGCTCATTTTTTTTAACATCTGTCTAATACAATAATAATACCATTTTTCATGTACATCCTTAATTAATCGTTAATTTAAATTTTCTAGTAACAGTATTTTCGTTTTGTGGAATGCTTGTCTATAAAATACATTACTTTTTTTATTAGTTTTGCGTTGTTGTTTTTATTGTTTAATTATTTTGTTAATCTATCTTGATGCCTTTTATCTTAAATAAGTTTATTATTCTTTAAGCTTCTATTTCTTTACTTCCTTCTAGCTCCACTACCAGATTTTCGTCCAAACAGTCTGCCTCCTTATCTTAATTATCTAAAATGTATTTTATTTTAAAATCATATTGTGACAGATAATAAGCTAAGTCTTCTAATCCTTGTTTTATTCTACTTTTTGTATTCATTTACTTCAAAGACTTGAGATACAAATATACTACATATTTTTTTATTCGATTAGCCAGTGTTGCCAATATTTTACAGTGTTTTTTATACCAAAGCATTCTAGGTATACTGTCTTCTTTGTTCTTTTGAACTTCCTTTGGTTTTTTTAAGAAGTATGCTACAGATTTCCCTTTGCTATTAGGTTATCTTTGTTTTTATACTGCGTTAATACGTTCTAGTAATGCAGTACGAAAAAAAAAGATTTTTTTATTCTTTTCAACGAATCTTGACATTCTTGTGACCAAACGGATTCATTATATTTCCTTAGTAGTTTGTGTAATGGACCTAGAATCATTCACTATTTATTATGATTTCATGATATAAATTAATATTTTCTGTGAACTATCTTGTATTTTTTTCAGTTTTCAAAGTAGAAGAATCTCTGATAAAAACTAAATTATCTTCAATTAGGTTGTTTCAATTGTTCTGTTTTTTATGACCCAGATATTTTACTACATCAAAAGCAAGCGTACATTTTTTTAAATTTTAGCCTTAATTATTTTCCTATTATTGCTTTTAACAATTGTTCGACATATGTTATCTGGTTTTTTAAGGTTGAAGAGTAAATAAGTATATCTTCTATATAGCTGACCAAAAACTCTATACGTTTGTTTTTATTAAAATACTGCTTCAAATTTGTTGAAAAATCTTGTTGTGTGATGAACCTAGTCTTGTTTCTGTGTTGAATATGGAGAAGAATCGACAAAAAAGCTGAATTAATACCTTAGGTAGTGTTACGTGGGATTCTCGATGCAGGATTAAATAGAAGCGTGACTTGTTGTTACTTATGCTTTATTAGAATTACTTATCATTGAGGGAAGTTGTGCGTGTCTTCTCGTCTCGTGGACTTCGTCCTTACCCTCTCGCGTCTCTAGCTGATCTGATTGTCCCTTCTCTCTCCCTTTTTTATCACCTCTATTCTCTATTCCCCTACCTTTCAGGCCCAAGCCAGCAGAGGCGCACGCACGCATAGCTATATGCTATCGTACGTAACAGTAGTAAAATGATTACGATTTCTTGGTTTTTATAATTGGATAATCTTTTAAAAAATGGGGTTCAACTTGTGGTACAAAAATTTTTATGAAATTCCTAAGATCTATGAACAGCCCAGACCTTTTGTTGCCGTCTACTCTTAATCCCAAAGTTACAGGGGCTTAAAAAAGACTATATAATACTTTTACTTATTTTTTGTTTAGTAATCTGGAAACTTGTGGTTGTATTTCATCTTATTGTTCCATCAGCTGATGTGCATCTGTATGGTCTTTTACTGCAGTATGTACTGACTAGTAAATCTATTTGTGCTTCATAATCCTTGACCATACCAATATCGTATTCATCTCTTGCAAATAATCTCTTGCAGTCTATAATTAATTTTTCTATCTTATATCTCTTTTGATTATCTAAGTGGTCTATCTTTATATTTATGATACTAATCAACCTTGATACCTCATCGTTGATTTTACATTTTTGTTAAATTTCGAATTTTTCAGTGTGAGCTACGTAGAGTTTTTTTTATCATGTCAAATCCAATGATAAAATCTTGAACGTCATCTTTGTCAATTGCATGCGTCTATGTATATTTTGCAAAATCAGAAATTTTCATCTTAATAGTCATCATTTTTTTTATTTTTTTTTCACTGTTAGCTATATTTAAGTATGATTTACTATTATCTATTTTTACTTTTAGCAGTGAGACATAACACCCTTTGTCATAAGTTTCGTCTTCGTTCAATTTTTTCTCCGTTAATGCTTCAATTTTAAGTAACGGTGTAACTTTTAGTTTTTTTTTTTCTAAGCTCAAGTGTACTGTAAATGTATAGTTTAATGATTAGTAATGACTTTTCGTCTATTGCTTTTGTCTCTATCAATATTCTTTATCTTGAACCTGCACTACTCTTCAGTACATCTCACGCCTTTATTTACGTTTTGACATGTTTTGCGTGGCCTTTTTACTCTCCTTTTTTATTATACTCTGTCCTTACATACTTTTTCTTAAAAACAATGTTTTTTTCTTACTTTCTTTCATATTTACTAATTTGGTTGATTAAATCTACTGATACATACCTTTGTCTTTGTCTATCTTGTTTATCGTGAAATCTGATAGCCAGTTGCTATAATAACAACTAACTTCTTTTCATTCATATTTTTATTCATATCTAGTAAAAGTTTTTTTTTAAAGCATAATCAATTTACTACCCTTTGTCATGTATAACAGCAAGGTTAAACATTACTGTGTTCCAGTTATCTTTATTAGTAAACATCTCCGGAAAGTTTTTTTCCGTTCCGTCCAAGTTGAGCCGATTGTAAGTTGTGTAATCTTTAAACTACACTAATCCTGGCAGCTTTTTTTAAGGACAGTCTTAATACCTTTTCTTTGTTTAATATTAGTTTGTATTAAATCTTATACACTTTTTTTAAATTCTTTCTTCCACTGCTTTGCATTAGGGTTTTTACTGTTGAATTTTCAATTATAAATTAAGTTAACGTTTTCTGAAGCTAAACTTTTCCTGAATACACTTTTATTATTGCTTATTACCTTTCTTATTGATATAAACTGGTTCCAGTTCAGTAATAAAGTAATCCAGTCTTTCATCTTTTAACGTTTTATTTATAAGCTGTTTTTGATTTTGGTGCATTCAACTTTTTTTATTAACTCTTTATGTGTGCTTATAAATAAACAATTTTCTTATAAAATGTACATTTTCTTATCTTCTGTTGTAGTTGCGGTAAACGTTATGATGTTTGACATCAAATTCTGAGGTGATGCCACCAATGAAAATTCAAACAGTAACCTTTTAACCATAATTACTAGAATTATTACTTTGTATAACAATTAACTTATTATAATTCATTGAAGATTTTCGAAAGTCAAAACTTGATTTTTTACTTCATAGCAAAAGATAAAAGGTTTGATTTACTGTACAAGAATTCTGGTGTACAATTGTTACAATCTTACCTGTAACAAGAGAGATAACAATTAAAATTCGTTTATTTCTCCTGTTACACTGACACTTTTCCACTATATTTATACACGTTTTATTAATTTTGATTTTATTGTAAGTATTTGAAATACGTATATTCGATGCTAAAATTAGCCTTTTTCTATGCGTGATGCGCGGTGGATTTGAGTAACGGAAATATATTATGTATGTGTGTATGTAATGTATATATGTGTGTGTGTGTATATTACATAGTTATTTTTAGTCAATTCAGGCTCAAACACCCTCTATTCCTCACTGCTCCTATCTATTCCAACAATTTAAACCGTGTTTTGGTCAAGGACCTTCCATGAAGGTTATTCGATTATATTGAGGTCGGTTTTATTATTTAGATGTAAATTGTTTTTTCTTTGTTACATAGATATTTCAGGGGACTCAGCCTCTAATCCCTTATCCTTTTTTAATCTTTCACCCATCCCTTACAATTTATAGCGTTTGGTGATCAAGGATTATTAAAGCTTATATGTTTATCTCATGGTTGGTTTAATTCTTGAAGGGTAAATTGCATGTGCGATTAAACTACGGGTTCAGATAGGTTTTAAGGACTTAATGTTGTTTAAAAGAAAATTAAAAGTAATTAAAAAAAACTTAAAATTAATGGTATGGATAGTCAACTATTTGGTCCACGTCTCTATAAAATTTTGAGTTAATTAAGAGCTTCATAACGGAGTTTAAAAAAGTAAAGTTGTGTAAATTTAACCGCTCAACTACAGTGTAAATGGGGAGAGGTAGTTTAACTCGCAATAACTTGTGATAACTATTTTCGTTACATTAAATTTTTTTCAAAAAAACAGTCACCCATTCTTGAAAATATTTCGCATTAATTAATACTAAGATCATTAACATTTGGGAATTTCTCAGCAAAATAATTGAACCTTAAGATAAAAAATCATGCCATAAGTAACTTCAAGTTTTGAAAAACAAGTAAAAAAACATGACTTTAACTTTAATACAGATTTCATTTCATATTAATTTCAAACATATTTATGAAGTAAAAGAATTTTTAAGATAGTTGGATAGTTTACAGGGCCAAAAAAAATATCTATAGTGCTAAATGTATAATCATCAAAAAATCCCCCCCACTCTCGTCCATCCCCATTTAACTTCTCAACAACCTCAATAGTTTAGAAAATGATTGCGTTTTGTTGGGTAGTAGTTTTGATTGCACTAATCAATTTGAGTGTCGTACAAGAAACTTCGGTATATTTTTAAGAAGTTTTAAGCTTGTATAATAGTACAATTTTTAGAATAATATCCTGTAATAATAAAGAAAAATAAATTATTTGTGTACTAAATGAATAATTTATATTGATAAAATTGTAAATTATAAATTTATAAATCTTAAATTTTTATGTCTTTTTGAATTTTTTAGCCTTAAAAATCCTTTCATACATTTTGTATGGATTTGTTTAATTTCACATGTACTGTAAATATAATTTTTCAAGTATCACAAACGTATAAAAATTTTTGATATGTCTTCTTATGTTCTATTAACTTTTCAGGGTTTAAAAATTTTGTTTTACGTACATTGCAGATGAATAAATCTTTTAAACTAAAACCTAATTCTTAATTTCAAGTTGTACTAAAATAGTTGTGTGAGTTTAATGATATATTTTTACTTCAACTGCATTGTGTGATAGATAAGTTACAAGCTTAATTTTTCAATTGATCATATATGTTCATTGTAATCCTTTTTGCATCAGTTTTTATTACATTTTAAAGTAACCTGTAAAACATATGTGTAGATATAAAAAAAAGATAATTATTATTTTTTAATTTCTTATTTTACGAAATAAGACTTACGAAATTTGCCAAATTACAAATTACAGATAACAATTTTAAATATACAGCATTCGTTAAAAGATCAAAAAATTTCTAGCTTTAAAAATTTTTTCAAACATTTTCTAATGTGGATATTGGGGATAGGTGAGTATCTAAATTTTTTTTCATTATTGAAAAATTTCAGACCCATCAATATTTTGTATTTTAAATTCATTTTTAGCTTTAATCTGAATGAAAATATTACTTGGATGTTTGCATCTCAAAAGGGTAACATATACCTGTCCATAAAAGACTATAAGTTTTTTCACACATAACCTTACAGAACCAAAACAGTGACCTTAAGATTTGTTAATAGTCATTGAAAAAGCTAATACAAAGGGAAACTGTTTTCTGTACAAAATAAAAGAAAGTGATAATGTGCTACCCGTACCTAATGCTATTTTCGGTACTAAAACTTTACATCCTTTTTCGTAACTTGTAATTGTTTTTGCATCAATGTAATGTTACAATAATTTCATTGTTTATAACCTTGTATTATTACAAAGGCCATCTGAAATACTTAAGTTTCTTATTTATGTAACAGTAGCACTTATTTTTTAAGTTAATGGTTGTGTTAAAGTACTTTTAAAATATTATATAAAAATTTCCATGAGAAAGTTCATGTAAATATAATTGTCTGTTTCATAAACTCTTTCATGAGTAGCATGGTCTATAATATAATAAGTTATTTTCTCTCTTTCATTGTTCTTAAAATTTTATTGTTTAAAAATAAGTACATTTATCATGAGACGTTAATGTTACATTATTTAGTAAAAAACTATTAACATACTAATAATGTTCGAATAAACATTGTTTGATCTTCATTAGTCAGATGTTTTTAAGCAATTTATTTTTCCATTACCAATATCCAATAAGAACGAGGGAAATTTTTTGTCTATTGATTTAATATTTGTTTTCAAACGTAAAATCCTAAATGAATTACAAATTTTTAATTATTTAAAAGTCTCTTTTATCATGTTAAATTTATAACTATATTTAACTACGTGCAGTTTGACGAAAATCACCTCCTAAAATTATTGATTTGTTCTTGAACGGTGTGTTTGTATGATACAAATCTCTTAGAGTTCTGTCAATTGTTTCTATGGTTTTTTTTGTATCCTAGAATCATCGTCCCAAAGTATGATATCAACTTCAGTTAATTTTTTTTTATTTTATTCTAATTCTTAAAAAGATTTTTTAATTTAATTTAAATCCAATGGCAATCTAAAATTTCTGTGGTTCGTCATTCCTTCTGGTAACAAAATCGAAGCATACCTGTCCAAGGCATAGATATAATTTTTTTGTGGATTGAAATAAAATATTGTTTTAAGGTTTTGTATAAAAAAGTTTTACCAGAACCACCAGGACTGTCAATAAAAGAAATTTTATTTTTAAATTTGGTAACTTTAAGAAAAATAAGCTTTCGATTATTATTTAACTTTAAGAACATTTCAAAAAATTGTACTGTGTAAATTTAATTACCCATTGTGTCCTTAACAGAATGTTTTTCTGCGTGTGTGGTTGGTTTTGGTACCAAAATCCAAAAAAGATTTCTCATTAGATATATCTATAGACTCCTTTTACTTGCTATTTTGTCATAAAATAATATTGAAATGCAAACTTGGTAGTTTGGAACATGACTATTTATTCATAATTTATTTATATCTATCAATATTTCGCTGTCTTGCTGACAGACTCTTCAGGATTAAACTCTATAATTATAATGAAATAAAACTTAATGAGAATCTGATTAGTGTATCATTTAAATTCCATGTACAAATATTGACAAGTACAATAATATTATACCATCGGCAAGACTCGACGACCGCGTTAGTTCATCAGCCACCTGAATGACAGAGTGACGAGCCTCATAAAGCTATCATTGACTTACCTCATTGGCACGCTCTTCAGCGAGCTTAGCTGAGTAAGCAACAGAAATCTTGGTTATGGCATTTCAGAACGCGTTAGCAGCACTGAAACAGTATATATCCTAGTAGTAACTTCATTTTTGTAGGCATCAAAATGGGCTTTTTGGCATTCACTCGTGGGGCTCAGCAGCTTGACAATGTTACTCTCAGTAAGTCCCTTCACCCTCGCAGCTACAGGTGTTACGCAATTAGAGAAACTGTCACCCTCAGTACTCTCTTCTGTAGCTCAGGTCAGCAGACACCACATGTCAAAACATAGTAGCAGACGACCTAGCCAGACAGACTCTCAGCATTGAGCTCACAAGCAGTTGGCAGCAAGCACAGTTGGCAATTCAGGGACAGACGCAAACAACAGTAGATACTTTGTGACTGGCACACTCATCACATAACCAGCTTCCCTTACAAACAGTTTGAGGTTACGAGATGCAGAGAGATGCGTTAACATCTGTAACCACAGGAAAACAGTAACTTTCAATTAGGCTAGCAGCAACACATGGAGTTGCAAAAAGAAAGTTTGCAACTGCACCTGCAATAAAACGTCCAAGGAAAGATGAGAGGCAGGGGGAGTATGTAAAGAAAGCGCACCAAAACTACGACTATTACGCTACTCATGGGTGAAGGGAGGAAGAGTGTAGAGTATGTTTATTTGAGCTAAAGACCTGAGAAAGAGAGAGAGAGGACAACTAGAGTATGAAGAGAATGAGAGGAAGAAAGCAAAAGCCTTTTTTTGTCCAGGACAAGCAGAACATAGGGGACGTGCTCTCGTGGCTCGCTTAGTGTGAGGTGAAGGCACTGCAGTGATGTGAAGCGTAGTCAAGTGTATAGAATATAGAGTAAAGAAAGATATTGTGTATTAGAAATAACTGTTTGAAATTAACATAAGTTAAGAGATCTGCTGTTGTTAAGTTATCAGTTCTTTCCGTAGAATGAGAGAACTCCTACGCAAATTCCCCTTTTTAGGAGCCAAAGTCCAGATAAACGAGCGACACAAGAGAAACGTACAAAAGAGACAACTGTCAACACTGCATAAGCTCACCCTCTTTTTATTTTTAGTTGTAGACTGCAGAAGCATTGTTACATAACGATTTACGTACATTATTTTCCCCGTTGGAAAACAAAAAATTAAGTGGCGGAGGTGAGACTGTAAGGTTAGAGTACGGTGAAAGTATTAACTAGTCACCATTAGTCGTTAACACTTTTGCAGGATACCATCGTTTTTCTCATTCTGCAGTTGTCTCTACTGGGTCAACTTTTACATCCGCGGTATTGAGCACATTTTACGTAATTTTATGGTCATTCCATAGTAACAATGAAAGCATTTTGTCAATATCTTTCTTTTTTTGCTTTATTTACTTTTTCTATATAAAAAAAATAGCTAAAAAAATTCTTATTTAACAATCACCGTATCCTTGACTGTGTACTTATTTCTTACTTACATATTTATTTTTTCTGATTACTTACACTTTTTTGCTGTCAACAGACTTATATTTTAATAATAATGTAAATCAAAATTTACATATGTACAGTCAAAATTCGTTAAGCGGGCCACTTGAAAATCAATGGTCAGAATATTTGGAAATAATGTAGGTATTTAGTTATTGGTATCGAAAATCTTGATGAGATTTGGCTTGTCAGTTCAAAAATAATAGCACTTTAAGGATATATTTTTATCATTTATGTAGCATATCATTTGTTTCAAATTTTTCACAATTGTTATAAGCAACTGTAAATAGTTAATACTTCTCAATCAATTATAACAATATAAATTACGGCATTCAATTCTATTTTTAATTTTAGATTAGTGAATAAAAAAGTGATTTGCGGACTCACATTATGCTAAGAACTACGTTGATTGGTTTACATTGCTATGTGACGCAGTGTCATGACCAGTGTTGTATAAATAACTGTTTAAAAATGCCAAGAGCTGATCCTTGTTGTAATCCATTAAGAAAGAAAGTCACAGTTGTGTGTATAGAAACTTTATTAAATTTACATGTAAATAAAATCAAAAGTGTAAGAGTTTGGTAGGGTTATTTATGTGTCAAAGTTGCAAAAGGCAAGTAAAGAAACAATCAGGCATTATTGACAACTAAAAATTTGTAGATAACGGAGAGAAAACAGAACCAGCGACTCTCTAAAGTGGTACTGACAGTGACAAAAATGATGATTTTGATAGAAATCCTGATTTTAACGACAAGGTAATCGTAACGTAGAATTGCTTTCAATTACTTTTAAAGATTAAATTTTTTCAATTATTAGTTATTAGTAGTTACTATTAATATGTCTATGACACTGCATTTCTGAAAGGTTTATTCTTTTTAAATTTTTTGACTCAAACACTTCATTCAAACCTAAAATAGCAGTTTTCGTATTATAGGCGCACAGTACAAAGTGAACGCCGAGAGAGTGGGATTTTTGTATGTTTGTGCCCAAGATGGAAACAATGTTTTTGTTGCCAAGGGTGCAAAGTTCTTTACCACACGTAAGGGCAAAGTGATTTAAGGGCCTAAAATTTGCTTCTAGGGTGCAAAGCAGCAGTTGTACTTGGCACCCGTGGTAAAAGAAGTCTGGTTTTTTTTAGTACAACAGTATATTAACTATGTACAAATAATGTGACTATTTTAATTTAACGTTCTAATTAATAATACCTGCTGCGTCAATAGAATGAAATAAGTCAGTAGTTTAAAAGTCTTATTATTAATAAGTTAGGATCTTATTTTACCTAAGTAAAACAAATATTTATTAATAAAAAAAAAATAACGTAAATACTTAAAATATCTTAGTTTTGGACAACGTAATCATTTTGTACTTTAATATTATAAATTTATTTAAGTATTCTTTATTGCTATGAATGTTCGAAATTAAGTTCATAATTACAAGATTTTGCGGGACCAACTATCAAAAGAGCTTGCTGCGAATCACTCTCTGTTAAAACAAAATAGAGCAGTAACTTTTTTATTGATGAAACTTGGATCAAAAACTTAAGGCCTGCTATTTCCAAGGAAACTACACATGCAGGTAAAATTTGTTTAGTAACAACAACAGTACCTATAACTTGGAGTGCTCGGCACATGAAAGAAAGATTAACCAAATGGCATCACGAGCAAAAAAATTATATACTCTTTCAGATATGGAGCTAGTGCTCAAAAGAAATAAAGTCGTCGGTGTTTAAAAGATTAGATTGATGGTAAAGTCAAAAATTATTTTCTTTCTGATAAAGTTAGTAAAGTAATGCTGGGTATAAAAGATTACATGTGAGTTGTAGAAAATAGTCAGCAACAGACAAAACAAAGGAGACTACTCTTAAACAATCTTGGTGACTTACATGATCAGTTTATGCAGCAGAACCAAGAAATAAAAATTTCTCTATCTAAATTCTGTAAACTAAGACCACAAAAACGTATTTCAGCTAGTGCAAAAGGAACTTACAGTATCAGTGTTTTTAAAATACTCAAAAACATACAATTAAAATTTGAAGGATTGAAAAATAATTTATCTGAAAAGGTACTTATTTTAATCATACATATCGAGATGTATTGAATGACATGCTTTGCGAGAGTCCAACACCCGATTGTTTTTTTAACGATTGTGAGAAGTGTCTTGGCTGTGAAGTGATTATTGTTGAATGGATTTTTTAGAAAAATCAGAAATTACTGAGATAACGTTCAGTCAATGGACCAGCACAGATAGGTGCAGGATACAGTGCAAGCTATTATCTAAAAAAGAATGAAAAGAAGAATTTTTGATACAATTAAACAATGATTTTCTTGAATTGGCCAAGCACAATTTTTTAGCAAGATTTCAAAAAGCTTTTCTTCAACAAATAAAAAATTTAGTCAAAGAAGAAGAATTGGTAGTCTGCTTGGATTTCAGTGAAAATTAAACATTCCAAATTCAAAATGCCGTGTAATCGCATCTTTGGGCCAATGTTCAAGCTACTTCGCATATATGCGTAGTTTATTTAGAAAAAAAAGCACCTTAAAACATGAGAATTGCATTGTGATTTTAGAATACCTTTGACATGATGCTAATTCAGTGTATTTATTCAACTCCAAGTTTATATCTTACTTGAAAGAAAAAATTGGTTAAGATAAAAAAAAAAATGTTTTTTTTTTTGGAATGGAGCTAGGTCTCAGTATAAAAATAAATTCAACTTTATCAGTTTATTTAACCATGAAGTGGATTTTAGAGTAGAAGTGGAATGAAATTTTTACGCCACTTTTCACGGCAAAGGAGCTTGTAATGGAATCGGAGGTACGGTAAGAAGACATGCTCATCGATCTAGTTTGCAGAGCATAAATAATAAACACGTCACTTCTCCGAAACTTCTTTACAAATTGGCAGTATAATTTTTTTAAAACATTTACTTCGCTTTTTGATCCAAAGAAGAGCATAAAGTTAACAAGAAAGTTCTAAGGCCTCAATATATGATGTCAAACACAGTTAAACACACTCGTCAATACCATTGCTCTACACCTATCAGTAAAAATAAAGTATCATGCAGAAACTTTTCAGAATCTGAAAAATTAATTGTTGAAAGTTTCAATAATTGAAACGAGAACAACCCGTACGAGTTAATAAAAATTAACAGCTTTGGTTGTATATGACATCCCATGTCATATACTTGATATTTATAACTTCAAAACAAAGAGTTTTGTTTTTAAATTGTAGAAGGCAAAAGCTCAGCGATCTCAAACCATTCAGCCGTGCAACTGCTTCTGAAATCAAGTGATATACAACTTACTTCTTTTGAAACAAGCTACCGTTGCAAAACTTAAATTACGTGTGCAAACTCCAACAATCTTATAAAGCGTTCATCTTACAACATCAATTTGCAGTGGTACATCTGAGAATATAAATAATCAACAATGTCAATACTCTTTACTGTAAATGTCCAAAAAAAGTATACACAACTCTGACAGCAACATGTACTTAAAGTAAAAACCAAGAGATCGGAAATTTTAATAATTATTTACTGCGTAATTATTGCACCACGATTACGCTTGTGTCAATCAAGAGTAGTTAGGTTAAGCTTCGATTGGTCTTTTGGATCCAGAATTTGACGCCCATTCCTTGAACGCAATAGTAGAAAAACTCCTTGCACATAACAATATTTGCCTTTTCTCTTTAATCAAGTGCTCTAAAGTAACTATGGAGGTTGAAGAGTGAGTTTTGTTGAGTCTTTTAAGAGGATGTATTACTTATTTCGGTGATTAAGCTGCGTCTTAGAAACGTGCATTTCAAGCAAATGAATGACCTCATTTGGTGACTAAGCTATGTGAAAAAAGCTCGAGAAAACCAGACCACTGTAGACTCACCTAAAAAGTGAGTCAAGGAGCAACAAGAAAGCAAGGAACTTGGGTTCTAACGTTAAAAGGAGCGGCCTAATTATTGTCTTCGTCATGAGTGCTTTCATTTAGGATAAAAATCATCATTGCAGTCAACCTTGTAAGATCTTGCAACCGTGTGTGCGCAAGTAGCGACTAACCAACGATCATTGAAGTTAGTTAAGTTAAGAAAACTATGAATTGTATGAATATTGTAAATGTTAATCCAAAACTTTATAATTTATACTATTTGTAAAATTAACTATTTCCAGCTTTCCTAAGCTAATTAAACTATCAGATGAAACATAAGTTAGTTGTTATCTAAATTTCCTTTCCCAATTTAAAAATATCTTAATTACTTAATTATGTAAAATATTTTAAGATTCAAAAATTGAATAGACGACGTATGACAAAGACCTTACAGGGACGTGCGATAAAAAGACACATAAGATAAGCTTCTACTGCATTATAGAATATATAAATTATAGCTGTAGCTTAACGCCAGTTTGCCTGTGACACACTTGTACAACTTTATACATATCAATTAGCAAAACCTAACACCACAGCGCTGAGTCAACTATTTAAACGAAAACTATACTGTAAGTAAAGGTAAATAAGTTTTTTGGGCCGACGTCTGGTTCCTGACGAACAAAATTTTATTTCACTTGTTTATAAAACGAACCTACGAGTTTCACCCTTTATTCATAGATGTTTGGACGTAACATGTACTTAACAAAACAATTTATTTTTTAACAATTATTCATACGAATGACATAATAAATTAACACGCAATCAAACATATTGATCCATTCTTTTAACTTAAAATCACACTTACTCAAATTCTACTTACCTGGAATCCTTTTTTCACACAAATAACTGCACTAATAGAGAATCACGTGCAAGGCGCAATGCTTTGCGTCAAAGTGCAACGTTAACAAATCAACGACGTAGTTCCTAACAGAATGCGAGTCCCTGAATTTTTTTTACTCCCTCATTCAAAATTTAGAAAAAATTGAATACCGTTATTCAGATTGTTGTACTTAATTGAGAAGTATTGTTTATTTACAATTCTTAATAACCGTAAAATTTCTTAAACAAATGACACAATACATAAATTCTTAAAATACATCCTTTAAGTCTTATTATTTTGGAACTTACAAACCAAATTCTATTAAGGTTCGTTGAGCCAGTCGAAAGAAAATTTTTTTTTTTGTGAAATGTTGGGGAAAAATACAGTTAGTAATAACTTCTGAGAAAATGAGAATTTAAAAAAAATAAACATTACGTATTTCTTTGTTTTAAACAGTTATAACTTAATACGTACATTTTTTCCAGATATTTTGACTACTAATTTTTAAGTGGTCCACTTTATGAGTTTGGATTCTATGTATATATATTTCCACGACAATTACAACGTTCTATTTTTTCACATTTCTTGTATTAATTTTTTTTACATTTTACATAAGCAGAATATCTTGACATCCTATTTTAATACGCACTTAACATTAAATCAAGATTCAACATAAAATAAAGTCATGGATTTAAACAGAGCTAGTTGTGTACTATTTTTGAGATAGCTAATGCAACACTTTTTTCTATTTTTTTTCTATTCTGCTGTATTTAAAAGGCCAATTAAAATTGTTTGACAAACGCAGCTGAAAAGTTTTGTTATAGAAAACATAAAATACTAGCGACTAAAATCTTATAAATTTAATATTTCAACGGAAAATAATCAGGCAAACGCACGTAATTAACTTTAGGCATTCTGATCATGGCGTTTTTTATTTTAAAATGGTCAAAGATGTTGCAGAAATTTTTTCCAAATTTTGTATTTCAATAAACCAGTTTAACAGACTCGTGAATTTGAAGGTTCTGCCTCTTCAAAAAAAAAAAAAAAAAAAAAAAATAAGACCTCGTAACGCTAAGAAATGTCATGTATCTTAGAAAGGTGACTCAGAAAGTGGTGGGTTAAAATAAAGCTTTTTTGTACCTGATAATGGTGCAGTGGCGAAGTTCAATTTTCATTTGGTGCGTTATAATCTCGATTTTTTTATGTACTTACAAGAGCCCGTAACGATCCTATTTCAAATACCCGTAACGCTAAACATGTCCCGTATGTTTTTGAAGCGTTCGATTTTTGACTCGAAGTGTGGCATCACAATATGGATTTTTTAATGAATTTGTAGGAGCCTGTAACATTGTTTTCTTTACTAGTAGCCCGTAGCAATTCAAAAAGCATTATATCTCCGTATAATGTTGGATTATGGACTCAGATGGTGACTTGTGCGAATATTAATCGTAAGTACATGATGTTTATGTAAGAATAAAGACGAATTTTTATGAAGGGCACTATTACTCCGATAATAATGAGATTTTATAAAAGCCCGTAATGCTTCTATTCGTTGAAAATGAAATAAAGTCATCAAAATTTTTCTTGTGCGGATCTAGCAGGGTCCAAAAATCTTAGCTCGCTGTCATGGATAATATGAAAAAAAAATATTTAACAATTAAAAGTTCATTTTGTATTTTTGTCAATTCCAGCCCTTTAAATATGCTGGTCTTAGTAAAATTACCGGTGAGAAATTTTGGTGAAACATCTTAATTAAGCAGCCACATTTTTGGGCATCCCACAGCCACAACGACCGTTTTGAGGTGTGAAGAGATAGCAGAAATCAATGTCATAAAAGCTTTAAATTTAAGGATAAGTAGGTGTAACTTGAAAAAGAGAGCTATTAAAATTTGATATTTTTTTTAATTTCACTGCTTATTAATATTTCAAACCAACATGGTTTTTGTTAACTTTGATGGTTTGCCACGAAAAATTTTGTTTTGCAACTTAAACAATTGAAAATATCTCAGATAATTTTGCATACTTTTTTTTTGCTAAGAAGTGGCATTGTATTTTTCATAAAAATACAAATATTTAAGCAAAATTCTCTAGTTTACTCTGAAGTAAATATACGAGTACAAGAAATTAACGTTTTTTGCAATAACGGACTAATAATTCAACTTTATTGCACAAAAATTTGTATATCATCTTTATGTATTTATGTATCAGACTGACTTAGCACTTTATTAATTTTATTGAAAATAAAACAGAAAAAAAACAAGAAAGTCGCATTGTAACAGCCAGTGGAAGGTCTGCGCTCCCACGTGTACCCCTCTCTTGCAACTAAGAGGCCGACGTTCCTGTGCACATGGGGCAAAACTTGGGCTGTGGCTATCATTTGAGTTAAAATAAGTTGTTGTATATGATTGTACCGTAAGAAATATAGTATTTATTATACGTTAAACATGCTTAATTTATTAATTGAATATAAAAATTGATTGCAATAAAAAATTTCTTTATTTAACTTTTCGTGTAAGGTACAGAACCCGGTAGTAGATCGCGACCCAGTTGTCTATCAACAACGCACTTTAAAATACTATATAATATGTAGGCTAGGTTATATTTTGAAAACATAATCATAAGACTGATTGACTACTGGGTCGTTATTTACTACTAGGTCCTTTACCTTACGTTAAACTTCAGCTTTTTTGTACGTGGTTTGTACAAGTTTGTACGTGAAAAAACGGTGGCTTTGGGTGCACTTAAAATAATAAGAACGTTTTGTATTCGACAATCCTTTATTACTAATATTGGTGAGGCAAAAGTGTGTTATCGACTTATTGAAAATGCACCAAATGTTACCGAAAATGCAATTATACCTTTTTTTTTTAATAGGTGAAACATATAAGGCTACTATTACTATTTTTTGGCCATCTTCCATCGTAGATATGGCTGAGCAAATGTCTGCAATATCTGTTGTTCGAACATTAAAATCATGGATATTTTGTACAGTCATATCCATATTTGGACCAACGATATTTACTGTATCATCAATATTATGATATATTGCAGCTCCCGCTGACCGTTCATGGTCACGTTTAAAATGGACGATACAGTTAAATTGTGGTACGTCGGTTTGTTGATTATTGTCCATCCATTTTTTAGTCAACATTAAAACATAACATTTTCTAGTGACTGTATCATTTATATCAAGTAAATGTTTCCGTAGACTTTGAATATTAAAACATAATATAGACATATTTCTTTTACCAGAAATAAAATTGGTAATCATTTGAGCTTTAGTCTCTAGAGAATTTAAAGAGAGCCTTTGAAATTCTTGTACTAAACTTACAGTCGAAGCAGCTTGTTGACGGTTATGATAAAATTTGGACTGAGTCGGATTGTTATCAGGAGTTACAATCGATTACAATATACAAGCCTTCAAGACTTGTTACACGAGAAAGGGCAACGTAAACGAGTGATTGCGAATGCAATTTTTCATACTGATAAACGACTTGATCGAACGTTCCACCTTGTGATTTGTGAATTGTCATAGCACAAGCTGCTATCAATGGGAAATGTTTTTGTTTAACGGTAACTTTATTGTCTCTTGGTAAAGAAATATTCGATGTTCGTAGTTCGATTGGTACGGTGAATCTATTAACCCCATTTTTTATAGCAAATGAACCAGCTGTTTTCTGATTTTTTCACCAATTTTAATGTTACCAGGAAGTTCTAACCAAACTCGACAAACAATATTATCTTTATCGAAATCTAAATGAACTAACTTACTAACAGCACTGTTGGCTAAGCCATCAGATACATTAATGTTTGAAGTAATGAGAAAATACTAATCTTTAACAAAATTAACAATGTAAGGTAAACCACTTGTATCTATTACTGAAATTTTGTGTATTTTTTGTATAAAAGCACTTTCCTGTTGAGCATCTTTTGATCCAAAAATTACATCATTGGCTGTAGAAATAATTTTGTGTGGTGATTGTTGTAAAATTTCATTATTGTAATTATTAACATCTAAATTTTTAGGATATAAACAAATCCCATCAGGGCACAATCTTTGAACTTCAGCTTTGGTGAAAAATCTTCATTCAAGAATATCAAGTTCAACATTTGATAATACTTCACCTTTGCCAATTTTTGTTAATATAGAAAAAAACGTTTCATTAGCTTGCCTCATTACTTGAGTAAGATCGTAAAATCTCAATTTTCAGCATAAATAAGGCTCAACCGGACAATTTTTAATTGATTTGTAAATAAGCGTTGATCTTACTGGTGGGAGTTGACGTAAATCGCCATTAAAAATAACGTCAATATTTTCAAAATAATCTTTGTGATTTCCAGTAATTTGTTTTAGACGCGTGTTAATATTAACGAAGAGTTCTGCACTAACCATGCTTATTTCATCAATAAAAAGTACTTTAACGTATTTAAAAAGACATCTATATAATTGCCAAAGTTGTGATGATAACGGTAATAGATTTGAAAGAGAAATTTGAAGAGCAGTGTGAACGGTGGTACCGTCAATTGCTATAGCAGCTTTACCAGTAGAAGCACAGGTTATGTAAGCATTGCAATGACAATTAGTGTCATTGAACCTATTGTATAATTTCATAATTAGTTTGATAAAAAATGTTTCACCACACCCAACAGGACCAGTCAAAAATATTTGAAAAGGTGACTCATGTTTATTCTAGAGATGATCAATAATGGTATCTAAGAGTTCTCTTTGCTCTTTGTTTGCAGATCTCATTAAATCGTAAAACTCTTCAGTATCCATTAAAGTTTCTCTTTTTATCTTGCTATCACACCAAGTTTATTTAAAGATGCACGTTATAAATTAGTGTTAACAGCACCTTCAGAATCGCGAAGCAATCTTTCATACGGGTCGGGTTAAAAAATTATGTTAGCGTGATTTTGTAAATCTTCGTCTTGAACAGCGTTTTCATCATTTTCTCTATGCAACTGCTTACAAATTTTAAGAGTTTTCTGTATATCCAAGTTAGATTTAAATTCTTTTCTGCGCTCCAAAATGAAATTGTCATTATCTTAATATATTTAAATGAACTTATTTTCAGCTAACACATCATTTTCTTCGCTTTTAAAAGGAATGTGTTACAGTACCATTTCTCGTGCATAATCATTAAAGGCAGTCATATCTTAATAACGATACCTAATAACTCTAGGCTTTTGCCTTTTAATATATTTTTCTTTATTATTCAAATAATACTTAGCAACAAACTGTGCCAACGTAACGTCCTCTAGACTGTCAGGTCTTTTTTCGTTTTTATCAAACACATTCTCTTTCCAAATATATACACAATCGTCATCCATTTCATTAAGTTCTTTCATAGTTTTTCTTATTCTCGTACGTTCTGTAGGTTGAATAGTAGGTATATAAACGACGGCTTAAGACGATTTTGCCATTGGTTCGCGCAATAAGTACCAAGCAGCTTTCTGTGCTGATATTTCAACAGAATTAAGAACGGCAACACTCATTTTTCTTGTAATTTAACTATATCAAACTCAGGATTTTCATCCCTAATTTCAATAATTTGTCGTTGTAAATTACTTATACCTCGATTATGTTTGTTAACGTAGTCAACAACGTAAGCTGCACAAGAATACTCATCTTGAATAATTTGAAAATCCATAATAGTTTTTAAATGATGCAAAACAAATGGATTGAATGTATTGTGCCATTTTTCCGACGGCGTTCAACGATAAAACAACTTTGGTCGAGTGTTGCCAGCACGGATGATGTTACAATAATGTTCGTAAGACATGATGTCGTTGTGACTATAAAAATTTTCAAAATCTTTGTAATCGAAATTTTGTAAATTAGTTTGAATAAGACTGTAATGTTTCATATAATTATTAAAAGTTTTTTTAGAAATATTCGAATCAGTATCTTTCATTGGTATTAATGTCACAGTTTTTTTAGATGGCATGAAAGGTGCTCCAAATCTAGAATTTTCTTTTTGATTTGGATCCATTTTTTTATAACAACTGAAAGTTTGCTTATTAGTTTAAGGTTTAATATTTTCGGATGCTTTAGATGCTGCTACTGGAACTAATTCATCAATCATATTGATCACATCATCGTCATTTTTTAATAAATTTGCAGGTGGATTATCTAACCACAAAAGAATATAAGCATGAGTACTACCTCGAGGTTGAAATTCTATTCTTTTAAAATAATTTATCAATTGTAATTTCCAAATAGACTCTTTGTTATATTTTGCAGAATGTTCATTAAACAATTTACTAATTTATTAAAATAAATTGCACAAGTAATAGCATCGTCATTGATTAATTTGGCTTTTCAATCGTTTCGATCTTATCTTCGATCAGCCGAATACCAAGCAGAATTAGATATACATCGAAGAAAAGCGAGGTTACCTTCGATACAACTGTTTATATAATTTTTCGATTGAATTACCTCTTTTATAATATTAATTTCATGGCCAATATGTTTGAAAGTAACAGCATCTCGAACTCGCTGTCTCATAATTTAAACAGCCAAGTATAAAAGATGTTGGGGATCTGCACTCCAACGATCTGTACGTCGAAGTTCACTGGTAGCTTGCATAAATGAAGTTACATTAACTCCTTTCTTGTAATTTGTAAACTGCCCACAATAAATGTTTGGAAATGAAAGCTCTCCAGCGTGTTCATCAAACAAAATACTAATAGGCACATTTTTTCGCCAGGTGCAATGTATAATATTTTGTCTTCATTCCACATTAGAGTTTGTTGTTGAGCTGTCAGGTTGTCTTCCCTTTGAATATGTTCACTAACTTCATCATGATCAATTTTAGCATCATCTAGATGATTATTTAAGGCCTCCTCTTCGATGGAAATATTATAAAATAGGTACAGTGGAGTCTGCACTAAATATATTAACCAGTCCTTGATATTTTTTTTTTACAAGACCATGAACGTAACTCGATTTATGTATTAACTTTTTCCTAATGTGTACATAAAAAGAATGTTCATCTTGAATATTTCTTGGAAGTTGAATAACTGTTGTTTTAACATCAATTGGAACACTAATAATTGGAGCATAAATACCGAATTGGCCATGGACATGTCTGAGTCTTCTTATTTGCATAAAAGGGATTGTTGAAGAAATAAGTCGCTGTTCACTAAGATTTCACTCTGGTAATTGTGATAGAATGAATGGATATGTAAATCCTTTGTATGTGGATGATAATGGAATTTTTTTTTTGTCCAAACTTTTTTTAAATATAGAACAAATTGCCACTACAGTAATGCCGCTATCAAAATTCTATTAAAAACAAATAATTATTGAATATTAAAATTTGTTTGAGAGTGTAAAAAAAAAGTGATTATTTACCGGTAAAATTGTAATTTAAAATTTTTTTTTCACCAAAGCCTATTGCAAACTGCGCAAGAATGACCCAAAGTATTATTTAAAAAATTGTTTAAAAAATTAGAATGTGCGTGTGCGTGTTGATTATAGTTCGTATATTTTGCCACAACTTCATTATTATCTATTTCCAAGTCAACGTCAATTCTCGAAGCAATATCTGAAGGCTCACGAATGTTTTCAATACTAATTCTTTATTGTAAAGTAATGTTTGAATTAATGGTGTGAAATGCAAGTTTTTTAAATGCAAATGGATAAAATTTGAAGAACTGTTCACTTTAAAATGAGCGAGGATTTATCTTTCCATTTTTATAGTTACATCGATAATAAAATAATGTATGCATATATTGTGTCATATAATCTTGCAAATATATATATATGCAGTCCATGTGTCCGTACTCGTGGTCACTAGAGAGTATCTCATTTGCACTTCTGGGATTCGAACATAAACACACAAAAAAAATGATTATCGTAGTAGCGGTCTCGGTTGTAAAGGTGTAATTGTAAGATTTAAAAGTTTAAAAAAACAGTAGAACAAACAGTTGCTAGCTGGCTTAGATGGAATATCTCTGTTATGATTAAAAATGATATCTGGTGGAGCACATGTGACCCTATACTTATACAGGGTGTTATTACATTATGTCGGTACACGGACAGAGTCCTGTATCGAGCATGGATTATCATGTAACGAGGCATTCGTCCGTAAATTTGTGCATATGTTTTGTCTTGGCTTCAGAGTATTGGTTTTTTTGTCTCTGAAATAAAAACAAATAAAAAAAAAAGAATTAATAAAAACTAATAATATAATGAAAATTTAAAAACGAGAATTCATACAAATTTAAATTTTTTTAATTATAAAATTAATTTTGAATTCGTAGCAAACATAAAAGATTTATTTGTTGTTGACTTTAAGTAAAAAATATAAGTACGCGTAATACCTTTGAAGATCATAATTCTGTGAAGATAATGCAGCGTTAAGTTGAGACATTTGTTTTTGTAATTTAAGTTTTTTTCTATATCTTCGACAATATTGAGCATTCGTAGACGTACTAAAAAAAGTAAGTAATAAATTGTTAAGAAGTACTTTAAAAGTTTATGAACACAATCAAAACTTACTGGTCAGATGTATGATTAGAATATCGTTTTCGTAAATTTGACAATTGTAATGTAGGCGTACGTAATTGTGATATCAGTATGTCTGTATGTGTTTTCTTCAATTTATTTAAAGGAGGATATGGACTTTGTTTTTCTGCGAAATATTTGCTTCTTGTTTTATTCTCAATATCACAAGATTCCTGTGATTTTACTTGAAACATAGTACGTTTTTCTCTAAATTCCCTCACTCTTTCTGTTGAATTACAAAATGGTGAAATATTGTTGTTACATATTATTGCTCTTTGTTATTCATTTTGCTGTTGATTTTGTTGCTGCTTTTGCTGTTCATTTTGTTGTCGATTTTCGTTTTCGTGAAATGTTACTGTATGTCTTTGACGTAGCCTTAACAATTGAGACGAAAAGTTAGAATTTGATTTGGTTTGAACTGATGTTCTGGAATGAAAAAATGGACTCGTGTCTCCTCTTATGCTTAGATTAATTTAAAGAAAACTAAAATTCTGGTTTGAGGTGGCAAAATATGAACTCGTTTGTGATGTGGCATATTTATGTTATTCAAGAGAATTAAAACTTTGTTTTACATTATGAGGAGATTTGGTTAATTGTTTATTTGTTGATTTCTTTGACTTTTTTGTTTTTGATTTTTAAGGACTTAAATCCGTTTCAACTAAATTTAAAGAGCAAACAGATTCTTAAACTATTGACGTAGTTATTGCTAACACGTGCAAACTAAAGATTAAAATGCACTTTGTATCTACAGAAAATCACTATCACAAAATATTAATACTGAACTCATTGACACGTTGCAACACGATGACAATTAACCTCAAAATGAAATACACATGCTTTTTACGTAGCACTAAAAATTGCTTCTTCTTACAAAGTTGACTGTCAGAGAGGGGAGCAATGTCTTTAGAAGCCTGTTGCGGTTGTAGTTTATAAATAATGACAGTCGGCGCCACCATGTCAGAGCCAAAAAAAACTTTAAGCGGGCATTCAAAAACTATTTGAAATACATTTCACATAGAATTATATATATATATAAATTATTAACATAATTATTTAATGACAATTTGCCATTATTTGTTTATCAAATGCAAAATGAGCGCCCTTAACAACCATTTAAATGATATGTAACGCGAAACATACATATGTAATGAAGTTATATAATTTATTTATTATAAATGTAATAAATTACTATATTTGTATAATTATGTGACATTGAAATATAATTAGTTTGTCGAATTCAAAAGAAGGGCCTCTAAAAACCATTGATACGTTCTGCAACTCTATTGTATATGTTTATTTTAATAATTTATTTATTTATAAGATAATTTATTTATAACAGTAATTATCAGCATAACTGTAATGCCGAAAAAATCTCAGGTTTAATGAAAATCGGTCGGTATTTTATGCATTAAATGCATAAAATACAAATATTTAGTGCGTAATAGCGCGCCTTGTTATATTTAATCCACATAACCATATTTATGCTAATTAAATTTTTTTTTGTTTTTGGATGTTTTGTTTTTGGATTTGGAAAACAAATACATAATTTATTATTAATTAAATGTATTATCAGTATATGCATATAAAAATGAAATATTATAGTTACCAACCACACGATAAGTACAAGAAACTGAGTTTCTATAGTCGGCAGCGCTTATTGCAGAGTTGGTAAGGTACCCAACTCGTTTGCAAGAGGTCGAGGGTTCAAATCTCTGAACTGGAAAATGTTCAAAAGGATGTTTCAAGGGGACTGTAGGTAAGGGGGACGAGGTATGGGGGAAAACTTGAGAGGAAAAAACTTTCGGTAAGCCACTTCCGTTTCATAAAATCTGTTGGTTTTAAAATTCCAGCCCCCGGAGTAGGCGACATGAAGAACTTCGTTCTAAAAATTTTGTGATTGTTAGATTGGAATTTTATCAAGAAATTTTTAAGATGACTTCTAGAGAATCAGAATTTCCTGCGAAAAATACTCTTTTTTGTCGAATTAACGTTTAATTGGGATGGGACATTTAATATTCACAACAATCACTTTTACGTAGAGGTTAATCCAAACAAGATTGTTGTGAATAAGCACTACCAAAGGCTTAGTCTGAACAAGTGGGCAAGCTTACTTGGTAATCGTGTGGTGGAATTTGTTTTTCTGTCACAGGAGGACATATTTGCGTCCAAATACGTGCATATACTTATACGTATTCATTAAAATAAAGACTGGGCGACTAAATTCCACAACTGGTCGACTGCTGCACATTACCACCAATTTTAAGAAACGATTTGCCAAGACTGTTGCAACATATACCAGACGAAGAAAAGTTACTTATCTAGTACCAACACGATGGTGCTTCGATTCACTCGGTTTGGCAAGTCCAGGATGAATTAAATATACAGTTATGAAACTCTTGGATAGGTCCCGGTAGTATGGAAAAAATTGTAAAATCAGTTTCGTAATGTATCAAATGCTCTCTGCACTATTATAAAATTGATGAACCACCAATCATTTCAGAAGGACACTAAATCCTTGAATCTCAGTAACTCTTAATCATACTTAAGCCAAATGCAAATTCCAATGCAATCACTTCTATTAAGGTCCTGTAACTAGGCTTCCACGGTCACCAGCCCTAAATCCATTGGATTTTTTTTTTCCGTGTGCAATAAAGGGCCGAATTCACGCTGCTGAGATAGACTATGAGAAACAGTTAGAATTGCGCATAAATAAAGCTGTAGACCATATATCCCCCGAGATAGTGTGAAAAGCTTTACAAATTTTCGTTTAAAGACTTCACTGTTGCATTTAGCATGAAGAAGGACATCAAACATTTCTTATAGATACAATGATTTAATTAAATACAGATTATACAATAATTAACTTTAGAACAAACACATGTTTGAATTAAGTAAGGTAGTGAAAAGCAACCATTGACCTAGTATGGTCCGAGTACCAAAAAGTACCACGAAAGAATCGTTGCTTAAGAGCAACTCAAGTACCAACCAAAGGCAGCCAAAGTTCCACCAAAGTTCCACTCAAGAGCCACCAAAGTACCACCCAAGTCCCACTGCTTTAGTGCCACCCAAGTGCCACCGAAGTACCACCGAATACTGCGCAAGTGGCACTGCTTAAGTGGCACCCAAGTAGCGCACAAGTGCCACCAAAGAATATCCAAAGTACCGCCCAAGTGCTGCCCAAGTACCACCGAAGTACTGCTAAGGTGCTGCCCAAGTGACATTGCTTTGGTGCCACCAAGAACGGCTCAAGTGCTGCCAAAGTGCCGTCAAAGTTTCGCCTTCCGAATACAGCTGCTTCCATGGCACCCAAGCACCACCGATGGACCACTGCACAATTGTCACCCAGGAGCAGCCCAAGTACCACCTAATAGCCGCTTAAGATGAATTATTAATTATTTTTGTTATAAGTATTTATTATTATTATAAGTATTGTTTAGAATTTATTTTCATTACCCTGATTGTATTATTCATCCTGTTTATTATCGTTATCCTTATCATCATTGTCAATTTCATTTTATGCGATTCTTATAATTAAAATGATTTCAAGAAAATATCTTGGGTAGACTCAATAATGTTTTCGTACTCTTATTTATTTGTTTTACGTTTCTAACACTTAGCCCTTCACTTCCTCCTATTAACTCCATAGCCACACGTTCTAATGATTTAATTACATTTGAGTGCCATCGCTCACCCACTAGAGTATCTCTTTCAATTTAATTTGCTGACCTAGAAGGTCGTTTTTATGTTGTCACGATCGATGACAATGCACTTAATGGTAGGCTGTGCCATTAAAATTTGCATTCGAGACACGCTGAAATTGACCACTTTAGTAGATCCATTTACTAAAAAAATAATTGTTGAATAACTATTCTGTAAACAGCCTTTAACTCAGAAAAAGCTGCTCTACATGCCAGTTCCTGCTCGAAAAATGCTTAATTATTTCCCTATCTACATGGGACGTTCTTTGTGGACGTGAGACCCTATGTTGCCCAAAATTTGTTAAGATTTGTTAACTTATTCAAGATCGCAAAATTAAGATTAGAACATCTAGATTTTTATGCCCAGTGGCACAATATGATAATCTAATATGGCATGGCCGATATTTGAGCTTCTCAAGCTGTCACTTGATTTCAGATACAGGTTAGTGAAAGTTAAAAATTGTTTACCATTTTTTAAATAGTTGTTTTCTAATTTATTGTACCCTTAAAACTCATGATGTTGATGGTGATTGACAATACATTGACCAATTAAATTTTTTTTTTCTATTGAGTTGCAATTGTTTTAGATTACGTATCTAAAGTCAGATATTGCAACTTGAAGATAAGAACGAGTCCTAGGTAACTCAAAAAGGGATAAAAAAATCACAATAAAAATTACTTTAATTATTATCGTGTGATAGTCTTCGATCTATTACTGGTATGTTACATTGAATGATAATAATAATTTAGTTGTTATTTACAACATAAAAATTTTTCTTTTTAGCATATAATACAGACAATATTCAATATATTTTATGTAAGGTTGTAAAATAAGATTGTCACAGTATCACGAGGTTATGTTAAAGGCTAATTTTATTATGAATTATAAAAAATCAAAGATTAATTTTTTTAGAAAAATGTATTAATTTTGTATTATCGTTCTAATATTAGTGTTTATCATGAAAAAATTTCAATACGTCGATCTGAACCATATAAATAGACATTTTTTAATCTATTAATAAATTTTTCGTTTCTATTTTATTATTAAATATATCACGTGAGATTTAAACGAAGCATTTTTGGCTTATGAATGTGTGAATTCAGACGTATACGCAGTATAAGCCTGGTTTACTGTTTCATTAGTCCAAAGGTAAGATTCTTAATAAAAAAATCTTTTTGGTTATTAATATTTTTACCCACTTATAGTAGTACGTACGTCTTTTTCATCTTTACGCAATCATTTATAGGTATAAAGCGTTCAATAAAGATTTTTATTGTATTCTGAGTAAGATTTTTTACTAATAATTCTCCTACCTACTTATAATATTATGGATAAAGTATTTTCTATTTTTTGAAGCTCTTATTAATAAGTGTAAAGAGATCAATAGTGAAAAATTAATTTTTTTTTTTATACGACTCCGTACCGAAACTGACACCATGCTATAAGAATTTAATTGTACGTCGAATTTTAAATTAAGTATGTGTTTATAGTGAAAGTAAGTGAAATTTTATATGGATTTGTTTCCGTAAATTCATAGATTACAGTTACACCAGCAGTTTGTTAGGAACATTCAATTCTTTATTATAAGTAAGAGAGGACGCAAATTTAATATTTGGTGTGATGTTTTGATCCTAGCTCACATTATGATGCCAGATAATAATGCATTTACCAATAAATATAAATACTATTTACGTATTACGCAAAGCTAAAAAAGTATTTTATTTATTAATTTGTGGAAACTGTTGCGTTTATATCAATAGTAATTTTTATTATTAATTACAGTGACACATGTTATGCATTTATCTTTTCCATTTAAAATGCACGGAAAACCTAAGGTAGTTATGTAATTATATTTTGTTATGAAAATTTTATAGAGCAAACAAAATAGCTCATTCTTAGTCTTCTTGTACATTAAATCAGAACAAATCATATCGTCTGATAAAATTGATAAGGTATGCGCATTTTCTTATTATGGTTACTGTTATTAAAACACTGCAACCTTAATAACTTTAACGTTGAAAAAAAAAATAGGTTTGCTTATGTATTTTGCAGTATGTCTGATGTAGTACTAGTTCATGGTGATCGATGTTGTAACCCTTACAACAGGGAAGGTTGTAAGGGAAAAGATTTAGGATATCTTTAAAAAAATCTTAAAAGAAAATTTCCTAACACTTCTCAGAATGCGAAGATATGTTAGAATTGTAGAAATAATGATGACAAATGTAATGGTAGTATGGATTTTGAGATACATGAATTTATAGTTAATGATAAACTAAGTGATAGTACTATAGTAGATTCTATTAGTTCTTGTAATGATAATTATCACTATAATTGTTATGTATCTGAGAGTTTCGTGAATAAGTTAAGAAGGGAGACTGAATTAGAGGAGATGCTTGATAGACTAAGACAAAAGTTTTAAAGCTTATCAATCAAGGATCCGTAAAAGTTAAGCATTTTAACAATTGCACTTCAGTCATGGTTAGTGCATAAAATAGCTAGCGAATTTGGATGCAGCTGGAAACTTGCAAATTGATCAAAGGACCGCAAGATATCGATTGGTATTTTGGCAGTTCTCAATGTTATATCAGGTTGTATAGTTCAAGAAAAAACGGTCAGAAAAATAATTGATTTTTATAAGAGTGATGCTTACAGTAGAATTTTGTCCGGCAAAAAAAGTCTTATTTCGGTAAAAATGTCTGACGATCGCTGTTTGATATAAAAGCGACTCTTTTTAATGGATTTACAGGGACTCTACCTGACATACAAAGAAGACATTCCTAATATTCCGGTAAGCTACAGCAAATTCACCCAGCCTCGTACAAAAAACTGTGTTCTAGCAGGTTCCAGTGGAACACATCCAGTCTATATTTGCACCATCCACCAAAACTGTAAACTACTTTTAGATGCAATTATTGGCCAACTAACGAGTCATTTAAATAAGTCTATAAAAGATTATGAGGATTTTCTGAAGAAAATAACTTCTGATAAACCTGAATAACTTTATTATTTATAAAAATTTGACAAATTTACTGTCATCAAAAATTTCTTACAATTTTTTAACCAAACAATGACAGATCATCATATTTATAAAGTACAATTCAGTAGATGGACAGAAACAGATCAATAAACTTTAATAACGCAAATTCTGTCCACTGAAGATTTTTAAGATAAATTAGGTGATAAGCTATTGCTTTTGAAACCTCACAGTTTTATAGCAAAAATGGAGTGCGACTTTAAAAAAAAAAAATTAATATTGGTGAGGGTAACATGCTTGTTATATTAGACTTCTTAGAAAACTACAAATATTCTGTTTAAGAAGCTTCACAGGCCTTATGTTTCTATAACTCTCAATGCAATGTATTCCCTGTAGTTTATTTATGCAGAGAAAAGAATAAGCTTTAACACAAAAGTCTCGTTTTCCTGTCAGATAGCACACGTTATGACACAGCAGCAGTTTACACGATGCTGATTCTACAAATAACAAAAAGTATCTAAGCAAAAAAAGTTATTTATTTTAATGACAGTGCCAAGCAGCATTTTAAAAATAAGTTTCAATGATAAATGTCGTCGATCACCAAACGAATTTTAATGTCCAAGCTAAAAGGGATTGTCATGCAACTGCTCATGGCAAAGGAGCATCAGATGGTATTGAAGCATTGTTCAAAAAAAAGGCTGTACGATGTAGTCTTCCATGCAAACCGTCTGACACCATTCTAACACCTACAAAACTTGTTGATTGGAGTCAGAAACATTTTAACAGTTTTACAACACTGTTTAACAGCAAAGTAGAACATGAAAAAAATTTAAGATCACTCAGAAAAAGGTTTGTGGAGGCTCCAGCTCTTTCAGAGATACTAAGGAGTCATTGCTTTACAGTGTTTGAAAAAAGTCAACTACTTATCAAAAGATACTCAAATGATTTTACGGGTACAAAACTTCATTACATTTGAAATAAATGTTACAGGCTTTATTATAATAATCTTTTCTCATAATTATATTCTTTTTACTTAAGACTAGTAATAAATTCGCTTCACAAAACCTCGTGATACTGTGACAGTCTTATTTTACAACCTCACATAAAATATATAGAATATTGTCTGTACTATATGCCAAAAAGAAAATTTGTTTGTTGTAAATAACAACTAAATCATTATCATCATTGAATGTGACATACCAGTAATAGATCAAAGACTATCCCACAAAGATTAATAAAGTTATTTTTATTGTGGTTTTTTATCCCTTTTTGAGTTACCTAGGAATCGTTTTCATCTTCAAGTTGCAATATCTCACTTTAGATACGTGATCTAAGACCATTGCAACTCAAGAGAAGAAAATTTAAATTGGTCAATGTATTGTCGATCACTATCAACATCATGAGTTTGAAGGGTACAATAAAGTAGAAAAAAATTACTTTTTTGTTATTAATCAAATTTTGGAACGGATAGAGTAAAAAATGAGACCAATCAATAAATAAAAATAAAAAGAAAATTTCAAAACAATCTTTTATTCATTGAACCAAAAAATGGTAAATAATTTTTAAACTTTTACTAATCTGTATCTGACTATAAGTGACAGCTTGGGAAGCTCAAATAAATGTATTATAATTAAACTTTTTTTTTATACCTGACATTTTAAGTATCTCATTAATTTAGATTCTAAGTATTTTTCAGTAGAAATGTGTTTTATTTTCAATGATGTTACATAGCTTATTGTATCCTACTCTTCGTTCTTTTTAATTTAATACCCATATCAAAGAGGTTGCAAGAAAAAAGGTAATCCACAATTCCCTCTCGGTTTCTATTTTACATTTCTCATAACGTTAAATAGATTGTTGTATTCTACTCGTCGTGCGCTTTCTTTTAAGAGCCATTTCCAGAGACTTGCAAAAAGAAGGTAATATGCTATTTCTTATAACTGCCATATTGAATAAGCAATGATGTTGAATAAACAATTTTGCATTATCTTCAGAACCAAGGGTGTGTGCGAAATTTCAACCCGATCGAAAGTCGGAAAGTGATCAAAAAATTGATTGCAAGATTTGTCTTGGACAGACAGACGGGAAACCAAGTTAAATCAAAGCTTGTGAAACAAATTTTTGCTTCACTTTAGTCACCTTGAATGACTGCCCTACCAAACAAAGTGGCTTTTATTAGAAACTTTTTAAAGGTTAGAATAGAAATACTTAAAGTGTGATCAGAAGTAATATCAAATTTTTTACAGCAATGATAATTTCTTGAATTATATTTAATACTCTATTCTAAATTTGTCTGAAATGACAGCAAATAACTTAAAAATGCTATTACAAGGAAAATTTTAAGGTTAAAAAATAAACATTGTGTCTAATAAAACAAAATATCCTTATTGAGTTTGAGCAACGAACAATTTTTTAAAGTTTTCTTATATGCCATTATAACGTTGTATATACGTAAAGACTGTAAGCAACCAAAAAACTTTTTTTGGAGAGATTTTTAAGGTTATTGACAGGATATTGTAAGATTATAACTGTTTTAAACTACTTAACTGTTTTAAATAATTGAAAACAATGAGGAAACGCTATTTCAAGGCATATTTTTAGACTAGGGACAAATAGTTGTACGTTAAGCAATAAAAGAGAATATATTTGTATCTAGCAATGAAAAATGAGTTGCATTAGCCTTTAAAAATATTTTTTCAACACCTGGAAAATATAAAAATTAAACAAAACTGCTGTTTTTGAGTTGTGTTTACCACTTTTAACTGCAATATTGGCCTTGCCATATAAGATTATCATATTGTGCCAATGGGCATAAAAAGCTAGATGTTCTTATCTTAATTTTGCGATCTTGAATAATTTAACAAATCTTAACAAATTTTGGGCAACATAGGGTCTCACGTCCACAAAGAATGCCGCATGTATACATACGTATATATGTATGTGTATATCATCGATAAATAGTAAAAATATGGGACAGTAATTAAAGTTCTGTCGTAAAGTTGGGAAAACGTGGAGCACTTGCATAAGCGCAAGGTAAAGGTGACTACACTTTAGATTGTCACTAATTATCTTTTTTAGTATTTGCCGTTAAGTATACGACAAATCTATGACTGGTACTGTTCTTATTATAGTCTCAAAGCTTATGTGGAATCTTGTGGATGGAAGAAGCGTAAGTTGTCTTCATTGGTGAATTAAACCTTTTATCCTCTAGAATGCAATATTATGGGACTGCAGCCTTTCCTTTCTACCTAATTCATGCAGCGGATAAGTATGTTCTAGCTCATTAAGTTGCAAAAAAGTAATTTGTTTATCATTTCGTATACATATACAGTGTACAATGTAGCTTCATTCAGTGTCAAATACATACTTTATGGTTCATAAATTGCCTTTTTATAAATTAGACAAGTAGTGCACACCTATGTTTAACTGCGGATGCTGAAGACAGTAATTGTTGACAAGTTGACATAATCACTTGAATGTTGGGTTTATGCACTAATTGCACTAATCAAATACACACGAACGTGTCACAAGCTTTTGTCATTAAATAAGCAATTAGAAAGAAGATATTATAAAGAATCATTATTGACAGCGGAAAGATAATGTTCAAGCTGGAAGAGAGGCAACTGATGTGGAGAGGGCACACAAAGCAGTGGGCAGATTTAATTAAACTGTGAGAGATATTTAATAAAAAATTATTTCCCTCTTTTTATTATACTATGCATAATTAGGTATGTGCAACCGGCAGACATATATCGTACGATAGTTGAAAGCTTGAAGAGTCGCTTCAAAGTCAGTATTCTTAATATTAATTTTTATCAGACCTATTTTTGAGAATCATAGTTTTTATTACATTGTTTATTAAGTAGATTCTGATGAAACTGTCATTTATATACTATAACCAAAGAAAAAGGTGTGTCAAATATTTTACAGTAACTTATTAGGGATTGAGTGGTTAATTTGAATGTATCAACAACCACTTTTGATAATTAAGACAGTTGTTAAACTATCTAAAAGTGACACGATATTAAATAAACAGTAACAAATTTTTACATGCTTACCAGCAACTTTGACTTATACTGTTATAGAGCCTTATTTTTATGTTATTTAATATACATTCACCTTAGCAAAAAAACTACGAAGTGACAAAGGAGTTATTTTGAAATGTCCAAAATGTCTGATCTTAGAGTGAAAAAAGTTGAAAGTACTTGCATTAATGTTGAAATTATTGAAATGATATACGTTTTGAGATTATTAATAGCTTTGATTTGTATAATAATCTTTCATTTTAGTTCCAAAATGAAACGTACAACAATGCCATTGTTTTGTAAGAAAAGCCGTTTCACAATCGACTAATAGTTTCATAGTAAATTCTTGTACATTCGATAAAAATACCTTATCAAAGTGAAAAAAATTAAATGTCACAGTCAATGATAAGAATTCAATAAAAAACATTTAGTCACGATGTATCCTATGCAATTTAGAAAAATTTTGTGTATGGTTTTCTGAGACGATTCAAAATAAGTTGAGTAATTTCTCAATGGCAGCAAAACTTAGACTAAAGGACGTCTGTCTTACCTGTAGTATAAACGTCTTATTTACCTTTTGTAGTATATTGGTAAGAAAAAACTTTTCTTTAAATAAAATAATATTTTTTATTTTAAAGAACGGAATGTTACGTGTATAAGAAAATTACAAGACTCGATCTTAATACCCTGCTACCGTCTAAGAGAGGTTAAATTGCTGCTGGATACTAAGCATGAGTAAGTGGACGTGATCGAGGCCAAACTATAAATGTTAAATGCCATTTAAGTTTAGCAACTTATGTTAATTTGCTGGATAATATGCTGTTATTTTTTATCCAAGAGCCTTTTAAAATAAAGAAGTGATAAGTGTTGTAAATTTTAAGTGCAGTGGACACTGCAGGAGTTGTCTGAACATGTTATGAGGAAAACCCCTTTCTCTCACAATATTGAATATTGAATTACAAAGAAGCTCCACTTATAGGGTAAGTCCATTCATCATCAATTGTGATTTTTTATTGTTTTGTATTGATAGCAAAAAATTTGTATACAAAACTAATTATTCACATTATGTAGAATAATAACTGTAAAGTAACTCATTTGTTTTATTATTAAAACACGTGGTATGGTTATTATCATGTCTAGTGACGTCTACCCACAGTCACTAAAAAAGACCATATGGTGTGGCTTGGCTAGTGATTACACCTACAGATCAATCCCGATGCACGATCAATTGCTTGCCTGTTCACCAACAGTTTCCACTCCATAACTTCGTCTCCACAGAAATTGATATCTGGCTTAGGCCTGCCAGAGCACTTTTTTCCAGGAGTATGCTAATTAATTTTACCTCCATTCTTTAACCTATTCCCAGTCCCACCTCCAGTTATTAATCTGACTTAATTTTCAAATAGGCCACGCCCTGTGGGCTTGTCATCTTTCCTGGAGAAGCAGTTAATTGGTGAGCAAGTAGCTGGTAATAATTAGACAAGTTATATTAAGCATTTATTTGACTCTTGTGATGACTTTTAAAATGTTTTTATTATTTGAAACAAAATCAAACTAAGTTTTGCTAATTATTTAATTAAGATTTTCTGATCACAATAAAAATTATTTAACGAAATTCCTGAGCTACTTTAACGGCCATCGCAGGAGAGCTGCTGACGATGAATCGCTCTTTATCCGTAAAGGTACAGGTAAATTTCTTTAAAAATAATTTTACGTGATAATGATTATACTGAACTTTTCATACAAAAATATATCAAGAAAAGACTTCACCAAATAAAAAATACTAATAATGATATTAACAACATACTAAATGACAATCTACGTGATAAAATAAAAATTTCTATTCCATTTAACCCATTTAACCCATTATTCTTTAAATTTTGTTCAAAAATTTTCAAAAAATTAAATATACAAATTTACCCTATTATACAAAATAAATTGGACAGTGTTATTATTCTTGGGGAAGACAAGATTGATAAGCTCGATCAAACCAATGTTGTGTATCATTTTGTATGTGATTCTTGCTCTGCATCATATGTAGGTGAAACAAAGAGAGCATTGAAAAAATGCCTGAATGAACATAAAAGTACCAAGAAAGATGAACTTGTTGTCGCTTCACACATGAAAAAAAATTTAACCATAATCTTAATTTTTCTCAAACAAAGATTCTAGACCGTCAACCTAATAGACAAAAAAGATAAATATCTGAAATGCTATACATACACTTTACTAAACACACAATTAATAAGAAAGAAGATACCTTACTTCTCAAAACATATATAAAGATTTAATAAGTTATCTTTTTAAATAATACAATGTAGTTATGTACTGCTGTTATGTATATTCGTAAGAAGCGTACATTTACTGTTTATATGTATATGCGTAAATACATACATGTTTGACACTTACGTTATTCGTTTGAGATACCCAACAGTCTGTAACGATTGTCTTAACAATATAGACGTGAGTAACTGTTTAGTTTTAAAAATATTTATATTAGTATTTTATTCGTGACTACTTACTTATAATTAATTTTGCATTAATGCAGATATTTGTAAATATTGGCCCTGCAATGTAATTTATGAAATTTGTTGTGTTTTTTCTGTTAATAAAATGAGCCTGATGAGGTTGGTGTTAAGACCAACGAAACGTTGCTCAAACTAATACCTGACTTTGGAGTTCTTATTCTCACTCCTAAATTAGCTCTTACTGATCGTGTGCTTATGCACTAATCCTCAAGAAATCATGAAATTTCTTCAAATATTCCAATTGCATTGGAACACTCCTAAACACAAACACATTTCCTATTTGTGCACTGAGCGCTACATTCTAATTCTTGTGCACAAAAGTTACGTAAAAGAGCCATAACGTAAGAATCGGGGGTTCTTCCTAAAAAACTATTATATTTACAGTAGACAGCTGTGACGCTGGTGCTCTCAAAATCCCACTGACTTACAATAGCAGAATAAGGCCTACTTTTACAGCAAAAAAACATCCAACTTTAAAAGATTGTGTGCCTTACTTAAAAATAAGAAGAAAACTAATCCAACACTATAAAACTCGTTAACATTTCTCGAATCACGAAACTAGCTGCATCATTATCTATGCTTATAGACACAGAAGCTATCACAGTGTTTGTCAAAACATATATCCTTTTAAAATAATAACTGTGTTCAACATCAAATAAGTATTACAAAACATTAACTATATACAATTTATGTATTCACGCACTAGCAATTAACTTTAGTATTTTGTAACTAATAGCATGCGTACAATAGTCCTGCGTGATCAACAATCATAGTGCTTCACGTTTAGGTTACTTTGGCTGCTCACGACTGCTCGCTTGTGAGCATTTAGTCAGTCCGCACCGATCGCTCGTTCATTGAACCACAGTCGGGTCACTGTGTACACTAACCAAGTGGACATTTTCTCGAGTAAATCATTTTAAATAGAAAGAGAAAATGTTTTGTGTAGTTTACTCGTGTGACTCCAACAAAATTGTTTTCAGTTTAATTATATTAGTAAAATAAGTGTTCTTCAACTTCGTTCAATATCCTTAAACTAGCGCACATAAAACGTAATTTTGTTATTCACCACAGTTTTTCAATTTTTTCTCATTAAGTGTTCTAATTTCTGATGTCAATATACTTTATTATTTTGTTATATATAAAACAGTGTGAGTGTTAATCTTTCAATAAACCCAAGCAATTGGCTCCCACTCTTTTCCCTCACAACCGGTAAATCAAATCATACAGTTCACAATCATTGGGTTTTCAATCACAAACATTTGTCCTTCGAGCCGGATCAAAAGGGTGAGTGGGGAGCTCCGGCTTATTATTAGCCACGTGCGAGTTACAAAGTTGGACATCTTAACCAACTTCTTCTTCATGAGTGAAGTGCGGACGCGGTCAGCGCGCCGGTACGTTGGGCGTACTTTCTCTCTCTCACACACACTCGCATACAACAACACTTGGTACCTGTGGTAAGTTCAGTGCTTTTTCTCATTGTACACAAACTCAAGTACATACTCGTTGGCTTCGTTGCGTAGCTTATTGCTACACTTTTCTCGTGTGATTTGTCACCATCTTTTTGTGCACAGGCACTAGTATGTACTCACTGGCCATCTTGTTCTTCTTGCGTTGCGCAGACAGACCACGTTTTGAGACCACGTTCAACCTCATCTTATACTAAGGGGAAACAGTTAGCGGGAATTTGGGGAAAGTCAAATGTAAAATTCACTGTACCCATGGTCGTACAATTCACATAATCATCATCAGATCTATTATCTTCTTCCTCATAGTTACTGGCCTGATTAACCCTAACTGTTTTATCGAAAGTTTTCCCCATAGCGTTTATTTCTTCCACATACACATCATCATTCATCGCCCATTTGCTCACATTCATTAGAGGAGTTATAAGTCGAAGTTTTTCTTGTTCAGACTCATCTGCTTGTTTTCTTAAAAATCCAGGGTTTTTGTTGAGCATTCTTTTTGAGAGCTAAAAAGAGCCTCTTGAAAGATAAAAGCTCAGATTATTTTTAGCTGTTCTAGCTTGAGTACTATTACTCCTTTGCTACTTTGGTAAATAGATTTTAGCTACATAGAAAACAATTGGCTTATATTTAGCCATGGCCTTCATAGTCTTATAAACATAGTGCTCTCTTGCACTCATAAGAACATGGCTCGCACATAATTGGCCATTAGTGCCCTCGCTCTTTCAATTTCCTTTGTGTGCCGTACTTAAAACCTTCTTGCTCCACAGAACAACAAGGGTTTCATTGGCAGCGGGCTAACACTGACGATGTGCTCGCCTGTCACAGTTGGGCATAGCACTTGGAAGTGCTTCTCATCGTTGCTACAGGCCGCCATTGCCTGCCAGTTCAACGTTAACCGTCGTTGTGATTGAGCAACTTCAATGTCTGGGCCTGAATACCTGTGCACATAATCGTCGTCTTCAAGGTCCTGCAAACATTCTTCGCACTCAATTAAGCAGGTAGATGATCACCTGCGTCGTCTACGGCTGCTCCTTCAACAGTTTTTAAATTGCGATTCCTAGTCAATTTAAATAACTATTAATGACGCAATTCAATTTAGTGATGAAAATTAGAAAATTTCAGTTTATTTAAGCACTAGTACAAGTATTGATTTGCGTTTAATATAGATCTATTCAATTAAGAGATTTTCTAATAATCAGTTATAATATTTGTTTAAACAATTTGTACTGTTAAGAGCTGGCTTGATTGTCTTTGCCAGGTGTAAATAACGTTTGGTCACTATGAATGCATATTACTTAACGCAGCTTGGCCTCTATACCAAAATAAAGAATGCTTTCATTAATTTCAAAAAAATTGGCTTGGCCAAAATGACAAAGGGTCAAGCTGTGGATCGACGATAGCAGATCAAAGATGTGTTTAAACAATTTAACACGATTAATACTACTATTATGACTTTGGATCCTCTTGATAAATGACACGACTATTTTAAAACTGGCGTGTTTGAGGGTGGTAAAGACCTTTTTTATTCGGCCATTAAAGAATTGAAGGACTACCTGTTCTCGTAATCAACCGAAAATCCAGCTCCTGTACCTCCCAACTAAGCCCCACTTCAAAATTGTGTGCAAAGTTATGCCTAGTTACCTTTTATTGATTTACCAGTTTTTAATGGTAACCTTAGTTGTTGGGAGCATTTTTAAGATGTGTATAGAGCTCTGGTACACAGGAAGCAGGATCTTCCAGGGATTATTAAGTACCAGTTCCTACGTACTCATGTTACTTCAGATTTAATTAAAACAATTCCTCTTACTGAGAAAAACTACTTGCAGGCTTGAGAGACCCTGCTTGCCTTCTACGACAACCAGCGTCGATTAGTGTCCTCATATACCAGCAATTTTATCAGTGCCCAAACCATGAAAAATTCTTCTTGCACTAATATGAAGCGCATTTTAAAGGAGATGTTAGGTCCCTTTTGTTCTTTATCAGCCATGGAAAAACACATGGGCAACAATGTCATTTTCATTGCTTTCGTGACTAGCAAATTTGATTTCCACACCAATAAAGATTGGCAGAAGCATCTGGGGAGTAGTAATAATGCACCTACGCTAGGAAACATACGTGAGTTCATAACAGCCCAAATTATAACTTTAAAAGCTTCTGCTAGAAAAAACCCGATCAATCCAGACCAAGGAGCAAACCTAATAAGTCAGTTGTAGTAAATCAAACTGTAGCTTATTCTTCTGAAACAAATACACCTAATGAGTCAGTTTTAGTGCATCAAACTGCAGCTTATTCTTCTAAAACCAATACACCAAAATGCTTGTTCTGTAATCAAACTCATGAGTTGTACCAATGTGACAGTTTTAAATCAAAGCCTTGGAATTAAAAAAATAGTTTTATTAAAAGCAAAAGAATTTGTCTTAATTATTTTGGTAAACTAAGTTCAAATAAGTGCACATCAAAATTTAATTGCTTTAAATGTCATTAAAGGCATAACCCATTGATGCATAAAGATGAGTTTGATTCTCACAAGGGCAAACCTTATAATGAAAAGAATAACGAGAATCCTGATCCTAAAAACAATGCATGTCTTAATGTCGGTATTGCTTCTGGAGTGAACTTTCCCAGAGCACCCAAAGTTCTTCTTGCCAATGCAGTGGTATACATTGTTGATTCTAATGGTTCAAGTCTCACAGTGAGACAACTTATTGACCAATGCTCGCAATCATCTTTGTCTCCGAATCTCTTTATAACTTATTGAATTTTAAGAGTTGCAGTACCAATATCTCATTGTCTGGTATAGGAGACCAAGCTGTAAATGTAAAACAGTCAGTTGAATTCAAAATTCAACCTCATTTTGAATCCAATTTTAGTTTGGAGGTTGAAGCTTTGGTAGTGCCTTGGGTCACTTCTTATAAATCTCCAGTTTGTAGTAAGGTACTAAACTTAAGCCATTGAAAGGGTCTGCAATTGGCTGATTCCAATTTTTTGGGGCTGCATGAAATAGATGTATTACTTGATGCATCTGTTCATGCTGCAATAATAAATAATTTTGTTAAAAGAGGTGAAGCTAGTCAACCCATAGCCTCATCTTCCAAACTAGGTTGGCTTCTGTCCAGCCCAGTATCTTCATCATCGTCGTTAAATTCAACAGACCCAGTGTCTTTACATATCATAGATAATTCTTATCTTTTTGATCTTGTGCATAAGTTTTGGTCAATTGAGGAGCCCATATCTAAACCTACGTTAAGTCCTAAGGAATCTGGATGTGAAGAGCATTTCTCTTACACTTATTCCAGGTAACCTCATGTCCGCTATATGGTCCCTTTGCCCTTCAAAGCTTCGGTAGACGACCTCAAAGCCGCTAATAAGTTCTGGCATCAGGCTGCATTGTCTATGCTCAAGCAGCTAGAGCAACGATTCCTCAGAGACCCTGAATTGTATAAAGCTTATAACCAGTTTATGACTGAGTACTTGGTCTTGGGGCATATGAGGAAAGGTCATGAACTTAATCGTGCTCAATATTTTTCACCTTATCATGGTGTTTATAAAACTAACGGTGAAACTTTTAAATTGAGAGTTGTATTTAATAGATCATTCGAAAACCGTTAAGGCCATTCGTTGAATTCCGTTTTGCATTCAGGCCCCAATTTATTAAATTATTTGTTTAAGATGATTCTTAAATAGAGATTTTATAGTTTTGTATTCACTTCTGAAGTAGAGAAAATTTTCAGACAGATAACGGTTCACCCTGAGTATCAGGTCTTTCAGGCTATTCTTTAGCGCTCACAACCATCTGTTCCAGTAAAAACTTATTTACTCACTACAGTCACTTATGATCTGGCCAGCTCGCCATATTTAGCTACTCGTGTTCTTCGACAGCTGGCAATGGATAGTATTCATTTACATGCAAGAGCCACCAAAATTATCTTAGAAGAGTTCTATGTTGACGATTGTCTCTCTGGCGCTCAGTCTCTTTCAGAAGCACAGCAAAAGGGCGCTGAACTCCTAGATTCAGCTCAATCAGGCAGTTTTTCTCTGAGAAAATGGTCTTCTTACTCGGTGGAAGTACTCTCAAAGATCCCTGATAAGTTTAAGATTAGCAAGCCCAAAAAATTCAAAGACTATGATCAAACGGTCTCTGTTCTTGGCTTGTCTTGGAATCCTAAAAATGATGAATTTTAATTTCAACTAGTCGTTGATCCTAAACCTCAGTCTTGGACGTGACGATCATTATTAAGACAGTTGGCGAAGATCTTTGACCCTTTGGGATGATTTTCACCTGTTATCATTTTGGGCAAAATTCTCTTTCAGTCCCTGTGGCTGCTTAAAGTATCATGGGATCAACCCTTGCCACCACCAATAGTCCCTAAATGGATTAGTTGGTTGGACGAATTACCCCAGTTGAACCAAATTAGAATACCTCGCTGGAATTTCTTTTCACCTGATTTCAATTTCTTTGAAATTCATGGTTTCGCAGATGCATCTAAGTCAGCTTGTGCTGCAGTTTTATATGTTCGTATTGTTAAGAATCAAGGTGTTGATGTAACTCTTTAATTAGCTAAAATCAAAGTAAGCCCAATTAAGACTGAGTATTCCACGGTTGGAACTTTGCGCTGCTCAGCTTCTTGCGAAAATAATTAGACATGTCTTAGATTGTTGTCCTGCCAAGGAAGCGCCTGTCCACCTATGGACCGACTGTTTAAATGTATTGCATTGCCCTTATGCTCTGCCTTTTAAGTGGCCTACCTTTATTGCCAACAGGTGCTTTAATATTTACGAGCTAGTACCTAAAGCTGAATGGCATCATATAAGGTCCATGCAAAACCCAGCTGATATCGCCTCGCGGGGAATTTATCCGAGTCAAATGAGTGGACAGCGTTTATGGTTTTCTGGCCCAGATATACTACACGAGTTCCAACCCGAATACCCAAAGCTCAAAATTGATCTCCTTAAAGATGCTTCGCATGTAAATATATTCGTTAAGGATAAAGGCCTAGGTACCTTTGTCAATGGATTGTATGGACGTTATTTCAAATGGAAAAGACTACTTCAAGTATTTGCCTACTGTCTTAGATTTGTTTATAGACTCCTTGTCAAAATAATTCAAAGGAAGTCAAAAATTTATACTGACAATTTTAAACCTAAATTGCCCCTTATTTCTGTAAACATTTATTTTAATTAAGCTTTATTCAACATATCAATCACGGAATTAGAAAATGCTGCACTCTTGTTAGTCTACACACATTAGCAACGTTGTTTTTCTGCCGATTTAGCTGTTCTTCGACGAAACCAAAGTTTCAAGCCTGATGAATTTGAACAGCTTTCATCGTTTAGTCGCTTACGTAAACTTACACCAGTGCTTACTCATGAACTTCTACGAATAGGTTATAGGCTTAGCAACTTGCTATTGGATCCAGATTCGAAGCACCCACTGATACTTTATGGTTTTTTGTTGCACTCATTTTTTTGTTTTATTTTATTTTTCATTCTATTGTGTTTTTTCATATCCTTTTTTATTTTATTTATTTTTTTTTCATATTTAATTTCAGTACTTTTTTTTCTTTAATTTTTTTTTATGCATTTTGTTTTTGTAATTAGAAAAAATTTATTTTCTGTACTTTTACTTTATTTCCTTTTTTATTCTTTTTTCTGTTTCATTTCATTTTTTAATGTCTTCACTGTTTTCATTTTTTTTTCTTATTTCATTTTTTAATTATTTTTTTTATTGTCTTCTTTTTCATTTTTCTTATCATTTCTCATTTATTTTCTTTTCTTTTCTTTTGAAGTTTTTTATTCTGATTTTGTACTTTTTTTTTATTTTTATTTTTAATTGTTTATAATTTTGTTTTGTATATTTTTTTTTTAGTTAACTCCTGTGTATACAATTTTTTTAAACTCGTATTCTTTTTCCTTTTTTTGAAAGTGTATAGTTATTTAATACAATTTTTGTTTTATTTTTATATAATTATTAAATAACATTTTTTTATTATTTGCTAATGAAATTTTAAATAAGCACCCTTAAAAACTATTAAAATGATATGTAACTTAAAATATACATATATAATGATCTTACATAATCTATTGATAATTGATTCTATAAATGACTATATTTATATAACTATATGACATTGTAACATAATTTGTTTGTTAAATTCGAAATAAGCACCCTTACAAACCATTGATACGTTTTGCAACTCTATTGTATATGTTTATTTCAGTAATTTATTCATTAATCAAATAATTTATTTACAACAGTAATGACTAGCATTGCTTCAATGCCAATAAAACATCAGGTTTAAAAAAAATTGGTCGGTATTTTATGCATTAAAATAATAAAATACTACTATTTTATGCGTAATAACGCGCCTTATTCGATTTAATCTACATAACCATATTTATGCTAATTAAATTTTTTGTTTCTTTAAATTTATTATTCAGAAAAAAAATTATTTTTAGGAGAAAGAAATTTGTAGTTAGCGACTTCTGTTTTATGAAAGTCTGTCGTTTTTAAAACTTCAGCCCCCCTTTAGCACACGACATAAGGAACTTCGTTTTGATAAATAATCAAAAAAATAATTTATTATTAATTAAAGGTATTATCAGTGAATGCATATGAAAATGTAAAATAAGTTACGAACCACACGATAAGTACGAGAAACCGAATTTTTAAAGTCGGCAGCGCTCGTAGCAGAGTGGGTAAGGTACTCAACTGGTATGCAGGAGGTTGAGGGTTATAATACTAGTAAAGCCGAAATACACCAAGCCACGCCCATGTACAACGCTACAATATTTACAACTAAACATCGTTCAAGTAACTGATCTACACCATTCTACAAACAATCACCTAAAAAGGACGTGTCATGGAGTCAACCATCACACACTATACTTGCTTTTACACGTTAACCTAACAATCATGCACTAAACCAATATACCTAGTAACGAACCTTAAACTCTTATGGTGATAACTAAAATCATTAAAAGTCTTGCAACTATTGCAGAAAATTAGGTCACTGAAAAAGTGATTAGAAAAAAAGCCTACAACGATAAGATTCAGCAAGAGGTATCGGAAAACGGCTCAGGTTTCTCTTAGACGCGAAGCTTAGGAAGAACCAGCAATGTAACACCATCATCTTCCCAAAACGGTCAGATGTTAACAGAACCATCTCAATGAAAATTAAAACACTAACACTTTCTGTAACAATTGTATTTAGTAAAACCAATCAATACTTGCCGTGCATTCTCAATACCAGTGCACAGGCTTCACTTATTAAAAAACTGTTATTCTACCAAATATCATAACTTTTCAGATACCAAACGCATAATAAACAGAGAAATTAAGACCCAGAGACAAATCATTCTAAGCTTTCATAAATGCTTCTTTGAATATTACATCATAACTAATGATTGCCTATAAAAAAAAACGGCCCAATAGGATACGAGATATTTTGTATTTATCTAATACAAATTAATTACTATAAAAAATACTTAATAACACAAACTTACGTGATATATCATCTAACTGATATAAATTTAATTACAAACTAAAATAAATAACACAAAGCATTCTTAAAATCAGCGTGAAAACTCCGTAGCATGCACAAATATTCCATACGACTTTTTACGTGTTAAAAAGAAACAGAGCACTCTTTTTTAAAACCTCCAAAAACTACAAAACCTGAGTTTAGTAGTAATCATGAAACGAAAAATTTTCAATTGCAAAATTATCTAAAACCAGAAAACATGCAACAAAAAAAGTATTACTAGCACTGAAATCCAAAATCATGAAACAAAAAATTATTTGACAAGCACTGATCTCTAAAATCAAAGTGCTTAAACTTTTGTTACAAACTCCGAAATCCGAAAGATCAAAGTACAAACCACAATGACATAAAAGTTCAAATTTTTAAACTGAACAATAATCAAGTATGTGCATTTAAGAATTAAAAAGTTGGAACTCTCCAAAAAAATATTGCAAAACCACTGATAATTGCATAGATTCTTAATGTGAAAATAATAACTATAATCAATCCCAAAAACTACTTAAAACTATACACACAGAATATGATAATATAAACAGAAGTGACACAAAAAAAAAAAACTCCTTTAAAACCTCAAAAAAACTCAAAAAATTTACTTACATACGAAAATAAAGACTATGACTTCACGCAACATGCAAACCTGTCTCAAAAATATTTCAACACTGACTATCAAGAAGAGCTCCAAATATTGCAAAAACAGATAGAAACATAATTAAAAAAATTAAATTTACAGAGAATAATTCAACCAAAGAAACATGCATGCAGTTGCATAAAAAATCTCAAATTACACATTAGGACGTAACACTACATGAACAAAAGTTTCTAAATTTTTTACGTCTTAAACACATTCAGCATACAAAATTAGCAACCATAAAAAAAAAAAAAGTAGAACATGCTTACAAATTTTAAATTGATAGTAAAAGTTTACCTGCTACGGACCTTATGTAACCTTATATCATAACAATCACTTGTACCCCCATTAAAATTAATCCTTACCAGCAACCTCCCATCTTACGAGACATATTAAACAGACAAGTCAAAGAAATGCTTGACAATAAAATTATGGAACCTTTCATGAGCACTTACGCAGCACCTGTTTTTTACGTGCCAAAAAAGCTCGGACTAAACGGACAAAAGAGATATAGAGTCGTAACAGACTTTAGAAAACTCAATGACGTCATACCCGACTACGTCCACCTAGTACCTATCATATCAGATTTTTTAGACAAAATTGGTGCATCTAAGTGTCTTACAATTTTTGATTCAACAGCTAATTTTCACTAAATTAAAGAAAAAAAGAAGATATAAATAAAACTGTTTTCATGTGCAATAAATTCCTTTTTAATTTTAAAAGATACGCTTTTAATTTAACACGATAAGTGCCCCAATATTTCTAGTACTCTTAGCTGCTTTAACCTCAAGCTTTGTAGAAACAGTTAATTTTTTTAATGATGTATGCATTCACTTCCAAGAACTCCATAAATACTGCAATAAAATTATTTAAATTTTGATGCAAGTAAGAAAAGCAAACTAAATCTTACAGCCAGAAAAATATAAATTTCTAAAAGAAGGAATAAATCACCGTGGTTGTACGGCGAGTAGAGAAAGATCGAAACCTGACCCAAAAAAGATAGAGGCAGTTAAAGAATTTTCTTGGCCAAAAAACCAAGAAAATGTTTGGCAATTTTTAGAATTAGTAGGCTATTACCATAAATTTATAAAAAAAACTGTGAAAAAATAGCAAGGACCTTAAATACGCTACTAAAAAAAGATCAGAAGTTTTTGTGAAATGATAGAACTTGAAGAACATTTTAAATCTTGAGAGATAAAATATGCTCACCTTCACCTCAAATCAATGATGACTTAGAAAAAATGTTAATACACACAACGGATGCATCAGGTTACGCTACAGAAGCGGTACTCTTACAAGAAAAAACTGGGAACGATAGGCCAATTGCTTTCATATTTCGCACCTTAACCAAAATCAAAAGTAACTACTGTACCTTTTCCAAGGAAGCACTAACTTTAATATATTGCACAGAATAATTTAAAATAGACCTGTACGGAAGAAAACTCATGTAAGTAACTGATCATGAACCGGTTGTATGACTCAGTTCAATAAAATATTCATGCTCTTAAGTTACATGCTGGTGACTCAAAATCGCTGATTTTCATTTTGACATATTATATAAACAAGGCTTTCGGAATGGTAACGCAGACGCATTATCGTGTAATCCAATCAATGTTTGCATACTTTCACTTACTTGCACAAAAGAAGAGCCGCAAGAGGTGCCAAATATTGTATCAGACGAAAACAAGAAATACGGCAAAACAACACGCTACAGGGCTGGTAAGAACAACAGCTTCCGCTTCAAAAAAGCCCTATCAGCCTTAGCTCGCAAAGAATGAAAACTCAACAGGAATAAAAATAAAGATTATGCATCCGGCTCGTTTATGTTGGAAGACAACGTGTAAGAGCAGGCTGTCTCCTCTGTAGGAGAAGGGCAAATCAAGAAAAACGTACTAACTATCCATCAAGAAACCATCAAGAAATAAGAGTCAACTACGAGATTCTCATTATGGCAAAGAAAGTTTTCTTATATCCTGACTCTATGTGAAGCATCCATTTTAGGAGAGAACGAAAAAAATTAAACACAGAATACTTATCTACATGAATCACGTAAAAAAACTAAATGATTTTTTCTTAAGAAAAGATCTGTATGAAAGAACACAGTTAGGTTGACTTCACCGACAACCTTGGTCGATCATTAGATAACGAAGCACAAGATATCCTTACAATAAACGAATTACCCCGCTTGGGAAGATTAATTATCAATGCACCGAAATTAATTTAGTCTAACAACAATTTTGACAGAGTTTTACCCACAGCAGGTCAAGACAGAGAAATCTTAACAAAAACAGCAACATCACTAAATAAGTCACTTATTAACTTGAAAAAAATATCAGTAGAGAAAGTATACCGACAGTCAGCATCACTAAAACCACCAAATTAAAAAACATTAAGTTCCACAAGATATTGCAGATGTTACAAAAATACATTGCAGAAACATTGTTATTTGGCTGGAGGTAATACAACATCCACCTTCACAAGAAAAATACAACATTATTGAAGAAATGCATAACTCCGCTATAGGAGGACATGAATAAGTGAAGAAGGCTTTAAATAAACTAAAGCAATAATACTTTTGGGAACATCGAAAAAAGACATCCAATCATACATACAAAAATGCCTTGAATCCTAACTACAAAGATAAGTGCATAATAAAACCAAACAAATATTAATTATCACTGACACACTCACCAAAGCTATTGCAAAAGTAAGAAAGATAAATGCAATACAATACATTTAACAGAAGCATAAAACTACATGACAACGTAACGTTTAAAATGTAATTCCAGTTGACTTATGTGACCGTAATCACTGCACGTATCGCTTTACAGGAAACATAAACAGGGTACTTGAAATAGTAAGTGAGTTCAAATCATTGTATGTACTCAAATCAGACCATGTGTCATACGCATTTCAACATATCGGTTTTCTGTACACATACTCTTTCTTGCTTATAAAAACAGAGCATCTGAAAACAATTTTACTGACAGATCCTGAAGTGCAGAATTTCCCAGTGAAAAACAGCGTCAGTATGAATAACATGTATATTTTTCACATGTTAATTCTGAATTTATTTTTACAGAAACGCTGTTTAGAAAGCAAATAAAAAATTTTACAGAGACGTACTGTTGAAACAATGTGAATAAGAAAGAAAAGTAATCAAAAATGCGCTTAACATCGCCACCATTTTACCAGATAATTAAGTCTATTTACTCACAGCTGGCCCACGTTATGTCAGCTATTTGGCCAGGGAGATAGCGTATATTATTTAGTGTATACCAGTAGAAGTACGCATAAGAAGAACTGATGCATGTTACCAGGAAGTACAAATTTTTTAGAAAAAAACTGTACTTCTTGGTGCTGCACACTCACGTACTTAGAAATATGGCACTAAAACAGGATGCGATACTCTTCATAATGTTAAACTTTGGATCACAATAGTACAAAATATTACTACAAGTTACAACTTAAGATGATTCACAATTACTTAAGCCAGATACAAAACAAACTTGGAAATGTTGGAACTCTAATCCCCTCGACTTAGCAAAAAGCGGTATTTATTATCATAACATGATGTAGGAATATTAAAAACTTTTATTATGATTCCTTTCAAATGCTCAGCAGTATTCAAACTCGTAGAAGCACGTATAAAACGAAAAATCAAACTTGCACGGCAACTTTTACTGCTACATTTCGTTGACAAAAACACGTATCATACACTCGCTGAAAATACTTTGAACAAAATGTGGCAAAAACTCATTTTTTTGGCTACAGTGCAACTTTTATCACTATAATAATCTTTAGAACCGCTTAATGTATTAAAGACACAATTATTTACGGATACGCCTTAGACAAAGTTTACAGATGTTCATTTCACATTTTAGGGGCAATCCGCAACTCACTCACGAATCTGCTACTATACCTGGCCCAATCACCAACTGACAGCGAAAACTCAGGCAATGGAAGAAATTCCACTGCAATATTCCCACCAAGTTACCAGCAAATACCAGTAAAAGAACTCACAGAAACAATAGACATATACATATGGACTCTCTTACAACCTCCACACCTTCAAAAATTGACACACACTAGTACCCTATACTTAACAAACGTTAAAAATAAATAAATCTGTCACCTTCATTCAAAAATACAATTTTCTTAACCTTTGAATTAATACTAATCACATTATAGTTTGGACAACACAACATTAAAATAAATTAACGACAAATTACTCTTATAGAAATGATCATGTACGACAGTTATACATTAAAACTAGTAGAATAGCAACTACCTAACAATAACACAAATTCCCCAGAAGTGTTAAAAATTAGCAATAGACTGTTTCACAAAGGGGCTTAAATTCCAGTAGGTTCATACGTAGGCCAATTCGCATATTATTTAACTCTCAAAATGAGCTTTAAACACGCCGAGTAAATTAACAATCACTTACGAGATTTGGAAAACTTAAAAGTGCAGTTATACGTTAATATGTCTATGTAATATACAAAAAAAGTAATAAAAAATTTTTATCTTCTTACTTACAATATCTTGATCTCATTTCTAGATATCAGAAATACTTTTAAGTTATATTATCTTTACAATCATGATAATGACAAAAGCCTGGGTAATACCCGAATTTTGTCAATAACATTTTAACTCAGCAATTGCTTTTGAAACGAATACAAGATATGAGAATAATAAGTGAATAATAATCAATAGTATCTTACATGAATACGTAGCATCTTAAAAAAGCTTTCTCTGACCTCATCTACGTATGAACTGACCTTTACACGACCCTTCTAAAAGGAAACATCTATAAAAATACCTTGTTTCACACAATAGAAGAATTAACAATCAAAATTCAAGAACTAGGCAGCCTTAACTTTATATTCTACAGATAATAAACGTGAAGAGTGCTCTTATCACATGGAGAATAAAATAAACCAAAACAAAAAAATGACTACAAAGTGACTAAAAGACTTACAAGCTAATCTCCCTGAGTTAAAAAGGAGCTAAAACACACCAACTGAGATGTACGTGCAAGCAGACGCCCTATTACTTAAAACTTACCATATTTTTGTTATCTTCAAGAATTTCGTTAAAAAAATTACCAACTTTGTGCAACAAAATAAGTTTATGTTTTAAGTGCAACTCATTTGTTACGTAAGTTTTTTTGTAAACACTATTTCTCGACGAGAAACGTCGATCCTAGTTGATGCAATTAACACAGAATCTTAAGATAAGTACGGTCAACTATAATTTCATGAAATTGACAGTGCAATCATAATACAATGAATATTTTCTCTCGTAGAAATAATGAATTTTAAACTATTAAAAATTATGCCATGGCCAGAATTAAAAAAAAAAAAATAGCCGTTATGGCAATATCGCAGCTTACAGAATACCCACAGTAGATTATTAGGTTATTATAAGTAACAACCTTGAATACTAATGTATTTTTCAATTAGAACTGAAAAAATTTCTTTAAATGACGTGTATTTGTGCTAATCACTACCATGTTATATACAATCAAACTCTCGCAAAGTAAAGATTATCTGTAACTCTAAAAACATTGATGTCTACAAATGTAATATACAAGTATTTAACGCTTAGCCATCTTATATTACTAGAATTCTATAAAGAAAGAAAATATCACTCACAATTCGTTAAATATGGAATCATTAAAACATATTTTGGATGCACCACAAAAGACGTAAGAAAATTTTTCGACTCTGGAACCAATAAATACGTAAACAGCAACATAATCATTCCATCTCTCACTCTTACGATATACGAACCTGAAAAAATATTAAACTGTACTTGTACGTATCCACCACAACAACAAATGTATCTCACACTTAATTTAAAAAACAAACAAATATCACTATAGCCACAACAATATCCCAAATTTTTAATCAGCCACTTGTTTCTTATACTATTAACTTTGCACTTGTCGTGGAGATTCGGGCCTTAAATAGGCATAACACTATCCTTATCAATCCTCATTGTATGTTACGTAGTGTTTACTAAAAAAGCCTTCAAAAAGTTTATGACAAAGCTAGATCAAACCAGCATTAGCTATACCTGTCAGTGGTATTGACCACGACTTTTACTGAGATTACAAAGGCCTAACGCTCATTTCTAAGGACAATGTAAGCCCCACAGCCACAAGAACTGAGCAAAATTACAATGTTCCAAACATCCCCCCTGTACGAGTAGCTCACAGAAGATCCATTTATAGTGACGGAAAATAAGTCAAAGTTATAGAAGCAGATACAAGAAAGGTGCTGCACTATTTAAACATTTGTAAACACAATTTAATAACTTTATTACGATAACATCAATACCTCCCTCTATGATGTACACCCAAGATCCCAAGATTCACTAACAAAATCCCCAAAAAATTGGAAGAGGGGAGAATACCCTTCATAGCTTATTCAATATTTCAGCAGCAAAGCCATTGGTTTTAAATTTGGCCAAAATCAAGTTTTTTGAGCTGCTTCAATTGGAGTAAATAAAACATAATTCATCATGCTCACTCCATTTCTATAACATCCAAACAAGAAAATCACAAATGTTGTTTGAACGCGAGTACAGAAAATTTCTGCTATCATTTTTTGAGCCTCGTAAAGTAATAATACGTTTTTTTCTCTCACCTTTAATATCCTCCATACAAGTAAAAATGGCCCTAACCTCCCAGCAACACGAAAACTTAATGACAGATTTTGTTATGCTTATAGGGATAACAATGTTAGCATTTTGGATATTTATACGAATGGCAGAGTCCAAAAGAGGTTTAAACTAATTGAGACCAGAAAAAGTAGCAAGATTAAAGGGCCAATGGTGCCAAGAAAAGTCAGTACCATATAACCAGCAAAAGAAAAATATGAGTGCCAAAAACTCCTTTGGGTCCTCAATCACCATTTAGCGTGGCTAAACCATAAACAGTAAGGACTTTTGATGGGTACATTTATGAAAAACATATAATTCGTCATTAACAAGATCTTGTGGGAGCAGCAACTCTTCTGAAAGACCATTCAGGAGACTAAGTGAAGCCTTGCGTTAAATAAAGTCATGGAACAAAGCCTTAACCATAAACTCACATACTAAGAAGTAAATGTGCTATAGGGTAATCCCTGCACCAACGCTTACGAGCTCCACAGGTGGCAGACAATAGCCATAAATACTCAGAGAGATACGTACTGTTAAATTTTGAAGAGCACAAGCTTTTGCAAAAGGAACAGCCTTGCTAACTGCCCTAACTATGAAGTATGCCACGAATGGGGTGATGGATTACTGGTCTGGAGATTGTGTCCTCAGTACTGTCATTGGTACATTAATTGCAGGTTAAAAGATATCCAAAACATGTGTATGTTTAAGGGTATACACTGAGTATACTATTAAAGAACACGTTAAAGATTTGTTCACCAAAAATTATTGTTGGAGCTGTGAACCCATGACTAAAATATTTTCTCCTTCCTAGCAACATGTACACCACTTGTAAACTAAGCCATTTGAACATCGACCCCAAACTAAACTTTTCTTATCCAGCTTGTATTGCATCAATAGACCCATCAACCATAATACTAACTCTAAGCACTGGATATCTGTTTGTAAGATACGCTTAAACCATCGATCTATCGTTGCTTGTCGTATACCAACTCATACGCAACCAATCTCACACGTATGCAAGCACGAAACTAACCATCGTACAAAAGCTGGAAGTAGAAAAAATCTTGCTCGAAGCAGCTCTCTACATCTATGGTTTAAAGCACCTACATATGCCAGGCAGCACTTGCAACCAATACTTGGGTTGTTTTAAGAAATTAAACAATGGTCTTCAGCATTGCAAAAAAAGAAAGTTCTTAGAGCACCCCAAATAGGACCAAGCCAAATTTTGCAAAGAAGAGCAGTCCTCATTCAAAATTACTGACATTCCATACGCAACCCTTTCGAAGCAGAAAAGGCTATGAGAAATATACAATGCCTCAATAATGTGAATTTTGTCTCCTGGAAATAAATCACTGGAAAGATTGCTATGTTGCTATGGTAAAAGATTGACCATACGTAGTAATGTTTGCCTTCACTGTTTATCAACTATTTACAAATACGACTGCAGTATTATGGTCTAGTGGTAGTCAATTTTTTTTTTTTCTTTTACAATCCTACCTAAATCACTATTTGAAAGCGGTTAGTAACATCTTTTTATCCTATCAACCTAGCATTTTCATAACTTCTTGTAAGATTATTACTAAGAAAGCAAAACTTCTAAAGCTAAGTTTCGATGTATTTTCATAGGAAGATTCATCACTGACCAAATATTATTTTCAGAATACTTTTGTAATAATAGTAATAAGAGTGATAGTCATCATAATAATAATGATAATTATAATAATAATAATACTACTACTACTAATAATAAATAAGTGTGGTATGGGAGCTTGCGTGGGTGCTTAAATGTGGGCAGGCTTCTGTGAACCGCTTCGTTATATCACCTTTCTGCCGATGAACAGCTGTACCTCGGTGGCCTAAGTTTCCACCTCACGGCCTCTGCGGTGGGTACGCTTCTTGTGCTTTTGTTGGGGGTTACCGGGTGTGGGCTCGTGCTGGAGAGCATCAGCTCATTGTTTTGCTCCTTCTCTCCAACTACATGGAAAAGAGCAGCTCATGTGCATGACAGGAACTAGAAGATACCCTAGATGACGTAAAAGTTACAAGACGCGTTGGTAACGAAACACTGAAGGAAGCCCGTATGAGGGGCTAAGCCTCCATGGCCCTGGCTAGAAGATTAAATTCGAGAGCAGATTCCGAGCCGGGTATTCCAGAAGAAAGGTCTTGCCAGTTTAGTAAATATGGTTCTAACGAGTCCCACACAGGGGAGGGTTCGTACACCCTTCTATCGTGCATAAAAGCATTCTGGACGAACTCGGAAAAAAAATACTAATAATAGTAATACTAATAATTGAAATAATAATGATGAGAATAATAATAATAATAATAATTAAAATAATTATAATAATACGAATAATAATAATATTGGAGATAATAATGATAATAATGGTAAAAACAACAATTATTATAAAAATAATGTTAATAATAGTAATAGAAATAACGAAAATAATAACAATAATATTTAAAGTAATTAAAATTCTAATAATTAAAATAATGATTAGAGTAAGTATAATAATGGTGACACTAATTATAGTAATAATAATATTTGTAACCATAATAGTAATAAGAATAATAGTTATTATAATAAATATAATAAAAATAAAAATAATAATAACAACAATGATAATAATAAAAGTGATAATAATAATTTTAATAACAATAACTATTATAATAATTATTATACCAATAGTAATAATAATAACAATAATAATCATAATAGTAATAATAGTACTAGTAGTAGCTATACATGTTAAAAAAAAAAACTATACAAACAAAAAACTTTCATGATATATCAATTGTTATCAAACAAGCACTTCTAAAGACAATACTTGCCTTATTATGAGATAACTCGTAACTTTTTATTTTGTTAATTGTAGAGGTGAAACAATATTTAATGTAAATATAACTATTTGCGAATTATGTGAAAATATATACATATTTGTTATACGTAAGCCAGCATTACCGAGCATAAACTTGCTTGGCAAGTTTAAATGTAAGAAGGCCATGTCACGTCTAATGACGTCTTCCTCCAGTCAGTAACAAATACCATATGCCATAGCTTGACTAGCAGCTGCACCTACAGATCAATACTTCTGCATAAATGGTCGATCGCATTTTCACCAACACTTTGCACTCCCTAACCTTATCCCAGCTTAATTCACTATCTTGCCTAGGTCTGCAGCTACACCTTTTTTCTAGGAATATATTAATCAAATTTTCCTTGACTTCTAGACTAACCTTCAGTTACACTGCCGATAATTGATCTGGTTTAGGGCTTGAATAGAATCGTGCCCTGCAGGCTTGTCCTTGTACCTAGAGACGCAGCTGACCAGTAAGAAAGGAGCTGGTAATAGTTTAGCGAGTTATATTTATAAGCATTTATCTTTTTATTTTGATTATTTTTATAACATTTGTAGTTTTTGTAAGTAAATCAAATTAAGTTTTGCTGATTATCTGGTTAAGCTTTTTGCTCGCAGTATAAGTTATCCATCGAAATACCTAAGCCACTTTTACGGCCATCGCAAGAGAGCTGCTGACGATGAATCGTCCTTTATCCGTAAAAGTACTGGTAAATTTCTTCAAATGTTTTAACTGCATTGGAACAGTGATAAACACGAAAATATATCCTGTTTGAGCGCTGAACGCTACATTTGAATACTTACGCACAAAAGTTACGTTGAAGAGCCATGACTTTATACTATTTTACTGTTATTTAGAATTCTACCACTAGAGATAATGATTGTTTTAACTGACAATGTTTTATTCTATAAAGATGTAAAACAATGGATGTTTGAACAAAGTTTAAAATAAATAAAAGTATCGTATATAATCATTATAATACCCAAATAAATACTTAAAACAGTACAGAAAACTGCTTTTGAAGCTCAGTCATATACAAGTAAGAAATCAAGTTACTGTTGGTCTTTATCTGTTACATCTCATATTAGGATAAGCAAGCTTTAATGGATACATAACTTTTAAAGGTATAAGATAATTATGACTTTTTAGTTATGTGTACTACATATTTACTTTTGTTTGTCAAGCTTATACATAAAATTATTAGTGTACATTACTTCACTTTTATACATGTTTACCCCTTATTATTTTGGACTAAACTGGGCCTCGAGCCCATAGCCCATAAGAAATGAAATCAAAATTTTATTATTTTTTAAAAACAAGGAGATAAATAAAATTTGCTCTATAGTACTGTGTTGTCATCTCGTTTTTGTCAAATGCTTATAATTGACGTATGGTTATTTATCTGCAATTTCTTTAGGCAGCCACAGACGTAGAAACTATCAGTATAGACTATGGAGTATCAGGGTCATTTTGACTCCTACTAATGCACGTTTCCAGCATTTATTTAAGTGCTTACAGCTGATTTTTTTTTTAATATAAAATGTTAAAAATAAATATGCAGTTCTAAATCAAATTTTGTCTTTTTAAGTATTATATAAAAACAAGTAATTTACTAAAGACCATACTTTAAAAATTAAAATAATTTACAATTGTGTTGGACTTAAAGTTCTTTACATTACTAAACCTTGTATTCCTCAAAAATCTGACAGGCAAAGACATATTGCATACTTTTTTTTTAAATTACATAAAAACTTAAAGTTAGTCTTATGTTTTATATAATTATTATAAATTAGGCATCAAAAACTGCCACTTTGGAAAACCTTTTATCAGGAATTTCTGGCGAACTTGCTAGAACTACTACCATACAATTACAAGATTCTGGAAGAACTCTTCAATATTACCCTGACAGAATACTGCAGTTTTTAATATTGCTTGCACTTATTTAATGAAAACAAAAAAAAAGGGTATGTTTACTGAGCACGAAGCTGCATCATTTTTAGCATTAATTGGCCACCAGACAACTACTGCTGTGATCTAAGCATCATGCATGGCGTATCAATCAAATAAGTGACATAGATCCTCGACTAAGTCGATACTACTGACGTGCATTAATGTATCCCACCTAATTGGCCGTCAACACCTTTAAACAACAGGTACTATGTAAGTTTGCCATTGTGGTCAAGTACTGAGAACGAATAAAAGAATCTTGGGCAAACATAAGTGAGTATAAGTGTAGCACGTACTTACATTATATTTACTGCTCTTCCATAATAGTATCAAGAAATATTCTTCAAGTATAGGACAACAATACATCAAAGTCCTGTTCACTCTTACAAATAAACAGAGGTTTTTAATACTATTGGCAATAAATCTATGGTTTCTGTAAGTCGAGAATCACATTTATTTCCAATAAAAAAATCTGCAAGCATGAATAGACAAGTATAAATAATGCAGAACAATAAATTTTTAAGGCCCTTATAGTTACGTAGTGAACCACTTTACTCTAGAAATAATCAATCAATTAAAAAAAATTATACGCATTTACAAGTTCACGGCTAAATAATACATGTTCTAAAATTAGTTACCCATAATACTGTACAAGAAAGATGATAATGACTTTAATGCACATACATTTTTTAGTACAGTCACAGTAAATAAATAAAATTATTAAAATCTCTTTAATTGCCATTAATAGATGAGATACTGATTCTATAAGAAGAAAAATAATGATTGTGCAAGGAACAAATTTCTTATTACCTTGATCCTATGAAAAAAAAAAAATGTTGTGATCATTAATATTTCAATTTTTAAAAGCTTTTTTTCACAATTTTTAGTTCATTGAAGGTTTACATAAGTAAATGAAGATTTATAAAATCAAACTCAATTACATTAAATGGTCTTTATCTTTTGAATAATTGTAAAATTATACCTTGCTTGTTAGTCTTATTTGTTTTCACTTGTTTGTTGTTGTTTTGACTCGCCCATACGTTCAGAATTTCTGAACAGTCAAGGTACGTATACATAAAGTCACCAAGTAAATGACTACCTTAGAATGTGGTTAATTATGTTTTAAATTATACTTAGCTTGTTATACCAAATAACATAGACGAATATAGAAAGTATGTCTTTACAAAGTGCTTAAGTAGAAACTAAATGTTAAAATATCTATTTTACAGTAATCAAAAGAAATTTTCAAAGTAAAAAGAAAAAATTATATTCCAGAAAGAGTCTTACGTCCGATTCTACTTGTAACTAAGGATGTAGAGATCACAAGTAGGATTCTACATATAATGTGTGAAGCCTGGTTAGATTACATTTATTTACATCAAATAAAGTTCAGGTATTACGATAACTTCTTTGAATTAAATTATGCTTAAAATGTATTTTCGCTCAAATTTTTTCAGTGAATGGGGTGCACGGCAGCTACTTGCAGACTTTTTTCATGTTTCAACTTGGATAAGGAGTTGTTTGATTATTTCGGAAACAGTTCGATTACATCTCATTAAGAATAACGTCTTACAAAAATGTGAGGGTGTCGGACGGCTTCTTCTTCGTCACACAGGGGAAGCAATATCTATAAACCAAAAACTAAGTAAGTGAGATAAAAGTGATTATTACTTCATATTGTACTTGTATTTTCAATTATCAGTTTCAATCTTGTTTCAACTATTATTTTTTACCAAAATACACAACAAGTTTAATCTGTAATCTATATCCAACATAAGCATGTGTTCAAAAAATATATTTATCACACAAAACATTAATAACGAGCACCAGACAGTCAATAACTATTATAAAGTTAATTCTGAAGCATATAGCTCTGCTTGCTGCATTTTTATTACGGTGATGAAGATCAATGCATGGGCTCACAATAAGTTAAAATCAAATTTGTCTAGGTAGTACACTACGATTTGTTAAAAAAAAGGTGTTTGGATCGTATTTCTTGCAGATCGTATAAAAAATAATTCTCTTTAATAAGTGTGCATAATGCTTCATGTAAGACATTGTCAAAATTTTTATTACAAATTTCTTAGGATTAATTTTAATAGTTGTTTAGTATTTACCAAAAACTATTTTCTAAGATTTTTTGGAGTTATAATCAAAAAGATTTGTTGCATTTTTTTCCAATGCTGACATTTTTCAAAATGTTAATATGTCAAACTTTAAAAAAGTAATAACGGCTATTGCTGTTCTTGTAAAATCATACGCAAAACAAAAAATGTCATTTTGCAAAGCTCTTATTCTTTTAAAAATATAACTTCTTTAATGAATAAGTCTTCTTTAACAACCGAATAACCTCAGCTACTCAGTAAAGATGTAGAAAAAATCTAAAACTTAATTCATGGAACGTCGGCTTTTCTTGAAAGTACTCCACAATAATCCTATGACACTAACTTAACATTTGAATAAATTTTGTTACTTATTGGGAAAAAGACTAAAAAAAGCTGTGGATGGACTAAAAAATTTAACCTTCTCTCGAGAGCACCCGATAATTCTTGTAAAAAACTAACCTTACTACCAAACTGCTTCGAATACTTTGAAAGGCTGTACTTAATTCAGAAAACTTTTCTCGACAGGACTCAGAAATGTTTGCAATAAAATAAGCAAATAAAAAATGTATAGCAATAATAATATTTGTACTCAACAACCCAAATTTCTAAATAACTGTAGAAGGGTTGCGTAAAAATAAAAGATATTGACCCACGCACAATAACGAAAAAATTCAACCAACTTAACCTTTTTTTAAGAAAACTGAAGAAGCTAAAGGGCAAGAAGAAATTAAGACAGAAACTATTAAGAATATTGGGGGTTGAGCCAGGCTTATTCTAGGTTTGATGGCAAAAAAATGCACTTAGAAATAAGGATTTGGTTTTTACGCTCCCTAATAGATTTTGGAGCCAACAGACTGTCAATCTGTTTAATAGTTTGTTCGTGTATTGGAAAAACTAAAAAAACAGTTTTATGGGGTGTAAAATATATGTATCAATGTACTCTTTCCTTCTGCAGGTCATATTCTATATGATTCTTCAGTATTGCTGTTTTAAATATTAATAATTTTATTTGGTTTTAACTAATGAAATATTCTACACCATCTTGTAAACTTATTCTTTTCATTTAGTTTTAAAATGAACTACAATAAATTTATCAAACAATTATAAAAACTCAGATTGAAACATAAAACTGATAATTAAGACTCGATGAGCGGTGGAAAGCTCCTAACTATAACGTTGCGCAAAAAAGTGCACCTCAGGTAAAGTTTTAGTTAAAAGTTCTTTGTCTTACATAATACGGGAGTAGTATTTGCTGACTTTATATCTTGAGGCTTAGTGGCTCGCTTTAGTTATCACTTGACACTTTCAAAAGCCACGACATATACCCTTTGCTTTGTTAGCTGACGTCTTTCGTTAAGCTTAACTCTTTTAAAAGTCTTAAAATTTCATCATTGAGAAAATAAATATAATAGAAAAAAAGTAAGAAATAAAAAATTAGCTTGTTAATACAAATCATCACTTAACAATATGGATAGCCTTACGGTAACCATTATATAATGTAAGAAAGAGACTTACAAATATGAAGAAATACAATATGAAAAAAAAATTTATTCATTTACGGAAGTTGTCACTGCACAGCCTACCGTTATTCTAATTTTTACAGTCTTCGGTAGGTATGCATAAATATGTATGTATATATATATATATATATATATATATATATATGTATATATATATATATATATATATATATATATATATATATATATACATTAAAATAATTTAATTTAAGGTAGTAAGTGGATCGTGGACAATCAAACACTTGAAGAAAAAAGTTCGAAGAAAAAAAGTTTTCCACTCTTTAACTTTTTTTTTCTTAAAATTATTTTAACCTTATAAATAACAATTCATTGGCAAAAATCTTTAATATACATTCCAGCAGAATTTAAAAAAAACGATAACGATAAATATGTGAGTTTTTATGTTTTTTTTTTTTTTTTTTTAGAAGTATGATTCTCATGAAGTTAATGGTTTGGGCGTAAAATGATAAAATTATAATATTTGGATACATGATAGTTGTATTGGTTAATAGGTGAAGTATGTTCATACTTCCGTAAAAAAGAAGGGTAAATTTTTGAAGTGCAAACTTCTTATGGCGCGTTGGGCACTTTTGTGGGTGAGCGTTTTCAGCCGTTCTCGCGACAGACGAGATTTTACACAGATATACTCCGCGTGTATTCTTATAATATATGTGTATAATGTACGCGCTCTTTGCATGGGCAATGGGCATTCGTTCGTGCTCTCGCGACAGACGAGATAACATACCTATATGTATACTTAGAGTGTATAGGTATGCGAGAGTGCTGCATGCTATACGCAGCAGCGTTGGTCTGAGCATTATTCCACACTCACAGTTCATGCTTGATCGCACACAGCGCTTTTGTCTGGATCTCACCGTGAACTGCTTGGCACGAGAATTCAAATTCAAAATCGTATGATTTTTTCAGCAGACAGAAGGCGCAGAAATTCAAATTTGAAAGAAATCTTTGTATGTATTGGCTAATTAATGCCTAAAAATATTGGATAATGTTGTATGATTATAGAGATCAAAAGGTCCTCTATAAGAGAGAAAAAAAATGTTTCATCCCAAGAGCACGCCAGGACTCATTAGTGAGGCTGATGATGTGCTCCCTGCCTTAGACACAGAAGAGGTGAGGGCTTAGAGTGACTCGATTGCGCTTATATATGAATCGTGCGAGAATTTCGCCGCTTGACGGGAGCGAAATTCAGGGGCTTGGCCACCTGGCGAGTAGAGCCTAAAGCACGAGAGATGTGAGATGCCACATGATTATATACATAAATAGTATACCAAGAATTTTTTCAAATTTGAATTTCTGCGCCTGCCTGTTGAAAAATTCATACGATTTTGAATTCAAATTCTCACGCAAAGTAGTTCTCGGTAGGATCCAGTCATCGGCGCTATGTGCGATCAAGCATGAACTGTGAGCGTGGAATAATGCTCAGACCAACGCTGATACGCAGTCTTTGCATGGGCATTCGTTCGTGCCCTCGCGACAGACAAGATTGAGAGTTTTTTTATCTTAATTTTTTTATGTACAATTTCTCATGCGCGAGCGCACCTAAAAATGCTCACCCAAAAAAGTGCTTAACGCGCCATAAGTTCAAGTTTTCACTTCTGCCTGCACTCTTAGAGTGCTACTTGTACTTGGTTTTTCATTTTCTGCGTTTGTTTGTCTCCTCCTTTTTTTTTAATGTGCTTTCAATAAAGTTACGTCTCAACGATAATCCACGTAAGCGTTCGAGGTTGATGTCATACCCTGCCTTACAACAGAGGTCGTGATGTCAGTCATATTTGACGAGGATAACATCCTTATTGCTAATATTTTATTTTATTTTCATAATAATTTGGATTTCACACAATATAATATGCAATAATAAATCGCATTTGTATACATGATTTTCGTATGACGTATGTATTGTTGTGCCTTATTCTTGGTTGCGTATTCTTTGATTGTTAGCATATCAAACGTGATTATTTTACAGTTTTTTATACGGCCTGATTAAATACGTAGCAAATGCCACGTATAAATCCTTTTTATCATCTCTCGTAACTTGGAGTTTTATACAACTAATATCATTGAGTGGGCAAAAATGCATCAGGTATTAGATCCACCCATTCAGTCGTGATTAAGATCAGTAGTTTTATCATTAGCCTTGGTGGTAATTTTTTAGTCATGCTGCCAGAAATGTCTACAACTAGTGAAATATTTGTTGTAGTTGTGGTTATTGTTATGTAAACGATAGCATTAGGCTCCTTTTGTAGGGTTGTAATGCAATGTTCAACTACCTTTCGCATTGCCTCAGCTTCATATTCCGTCCCATATAAGATATGGACAGGTACTATGTTTTCGCGTCTTGAGGTTTGTTGGAAAAAGAAATATCTTGTATGCCGTAAGGATATTTAAATAACTCCGTCAAGTATTTAGTATTATAAGGTTTCCTTATTAGGACATGAATATCCCTGTCTGTACGTTTTACTTGTACAAAGTGAGAAATAGGTATTTCTTTAGTTTCGTCGCATGCCTTGATCGTCGTATTTTTATCTTATCTAGGCTATTATGGTCCACATTAAGATGAGTGCTGCTTAATGGACCTTCGTTATTTATGTACTGATGGTTAATTTTCTTGATATGTCACATTGTGCGATAAATGAGGTAGTAAATTCAGTAGCTCCTGTAGCGTTGGCGCTGCATTTAAAAGTTTAGCCACTATTTTTGCCTCTGGTAGAGAACGAAGCACCACCTAATAACTCGAATAACCCATAGCACAGGGTACTTGTTCTATGGACTGCACTATTCAGAAGTTCTTCAGAATCTCTTTTAGCATAAGCCGGATATAATGTTCCTCCAACAGTATATTGGGGTATATTGTAGTATATATAGCTAAGTTGGGGTCCATCGGTCATTGCTTTGACGATTTTAGGATTTTCTTTGTCCATTGTGTATGTTATTCTATAAGCATAAATATGGTAGGTGTTATGATGATTATTGATTCATATTGTATATGTATAAGTACTGTTGTAGTGTATTTCCTGCTCTTATTAATTTTAATAATTCATAGGTTGTATTTGAAATGTAAATATGAAAGTCAAATAAGGTTCATAAAACTATTGAATAATGGATAGAAAATACATGGATAGATACAATCATTACTGATCATGCTATGCCGAAATATTTGCAGATTTACAATGCAATGGAATAAGTAATTTTAATACATGCTAAAGCTTAATATTAAAAAAAAAATTTTTACAACCGACTAACATTCAACTGCGATAAAATACAACATGCGTTTTGATTTCAAAGCCTTAAAGTTAATTATTTTATTATTTACAAAAATTTTTTTCTTTTCTGATGTTTATGTCTCCGAATACTGTTTAACTACGTGGTAGTAATAACTATCTCAATTTCAATTTGCTCATTGGTTCTCAAAAGTTTGAAATCAAAATCTTAAAACTAAGTGATGTATTTCTTGACACAAAAAGTAGCTAGTTGAATATGAGGGCTCAACTATTGGGTTTATTTTCTGCTACTTTTGATTTTTTTCTCGTAAATCTATGATTTTGGCAAAGCTCGGCTTTGTTTCTAAAGTTTATGTACTTCGTTGTCTTCTGCATGTAATGTCATTTTTTAATATGTCATTAACTCAACTTGATGTTGACATAAAGAGTGAGTGAACTTCTTGTTCAGTTTCTGTTTCGCACTCCTTTCAATTGGTTCGGCATATCGCGCGATACTTGGGTTCATCGTTTTGCAACGCTAAATTGGCGGTCTCAGGATCTTTGTATTCGAAATATCCTTGTGATAATTTTTCCGTCGATCTGTAACGGTATAAAAATATTCTGGGGTACCAAACTGAGAAAAATAGTCAAAGAAATATATCTTCTTCTTCTTTTCTTCTACATCCCACGGTAGAACACACATAAGTCTTTTTGGATTAATGTTTGGTATATCGTTGTCGCTTTTTGGTGATGTTTGTTAAGGAATTCTTTATGCTTGACAAATAGTGCATTTTATCTCAAAAGTGAAAAATATCCGAGCTTTCTCTCCTATTTTAAGTTTGTTTCTCCTTCTACTTTTGGCTTCATATGTTCTTCATTTTATTTATTATATTTTTTACATTTAATTTTTCATCTGCCCATGCTTGTTTATTAAAGTTAAGTTCTCAATTTAATTTTATAGCGTCATGGAAGGCATTCGTGTCCTTTAAAGGTTCATGTAATTCAGTTAAGTTTAAGCTCACTTCTGCTTAATAGGTATATTACATCTGAGTAAGGATCTGATGTTTTCTAATTAAGGTGAGTTTGTGTGTTTTTCCCATACACACATCATTTAATTGTAAAATATCTACACTTTTAACTCTTTCTTGTTTATTCATTTTTTTATGGCAAATAATGCTTAATTGTTCTTCATAAGGTGTCAAGAACAAAAATAAGTTATCAGCTGGTAAGTTAATTCATTGACTTTCTGTTTTAGATGTCAACATAATTTCACAGTATTTAAATATTTTTATTTCAGGTCGTAACAGTATAAGAATTTAGAATCGTTTGTAAAAAAGGGTTTTTTTAATGGTTCTATAGTGGAGAAAATTTAACCATACATCGTTTTATCACATTAGTTAAGTATAACTTCATTTAATTTTAAACACGAATTATGGTCTGCTGCTACTGCTTAGTAAGGGAACTATGGTTTTATTCGGGCAGATCTATTTTGTCCAGATAAAAGTATCATAACTGGATGTAGTCTGTAAAGATTACAAAGGGTTTGATTTATGAGTGACAAATTTAATATTGCCACGGTTCTATTCTCGTGATGCACATTGTTTAGATTGCTTAGAGTGCTTTTTTTGCTAGCATTAAGATTCTCTATTGGCGCTCCAAATTATAGATTATATAATAGGTTCTTTTTATCATGAAATAGGGTTCTAAATGTATTGGGAGAAAACAGCTTTAATTGTGCTCAACCTCTTTGTCAATTATGTAAGATATCAATTAGATCTTTATAAAAATGATGAGTTAATTAAGAGGAAGATTAGTTAAATGTTTTATCTTTAAGTTCAAGAGGTCCATTTCTACATAGTAAGTACAATTAGGATAACCAAACTGTGCAATAAAATATTGAAAAGTTTTATTTAATCCTTGGGTAAGTGTTTGTTCTAATACGAATTTAACAATATCCATCCAGATCATAATTTTTTAATTAGTTGTCCTAATTTTTGTAATACCAACTCGTTTGTAGTAGATGCCAGGGCTCGCTTTAAGTAGTTCTAGGCTACAGTTGCCATGATTAGCATAGCTTAAATCTATGCAATCTTCAAGCACTGTTGTCATTAAGATGGCTAATAAAATCCGCATCATTGTGCTGGCTTTTCCTAGTAGACATGTAAAATATATTTCTTACAAGGATATTGTTATTGGGTAACTAGTTCTAATTTATCAGTGTTGCCGTATGATTTCACCATTGTTTTTTTTAAGTTACACATTATTTTACTCTAAAATTGTTCTAAACTTTAGTGGTTCGTTAGAGTAGCAATCAAATTTATGGAAATGCACTTCTTTCTTTACCCAAATATAATCTCCTAGTTTAAAATTTATAGACTTTAATTTCTTATTATATTTTGTTTTTGCCTGTACTTCCATCTTTGTTTACTTATTTTCTGCCGCAGTTCGTATTTCTGAAAGTCGCTTCATAAGATTTTGTAAGAACAATAAATAGGTTTGTAACCTCTTATATTTAAGTGTATTTAAGGGCAACCTTGCTACTTTCCCAAATACTAGTTCATAGGGCGTCAACTTCGTGTCTGCGTGAACATTAGTGTTACTTGTGACAGCTGAAAATTTTATCTGTAAACGCTAGATTTCTTTTGTTTTTATTTGTTCAATTTTTATCTCTTGACATTTTCTGCATTAACGAACACAATTGAAAATATCATTTCTCATTCCAGGCCAATAACATCGTTTTTTTACTTTTCGATAAGTTTGGTTCATTTTCTTATGTCCTCTAACAGGGCCGTCATATAGTGCTTATATTATTTTATTACATTCTTGAATTCTTGGAAAATCAACCATATTGTGACAGACAGTAATTTGTACACGTATTTTTTTAAAAAATGTTAAAAAGATTTCTGTTATTTATCAAGGTACTAAATTGTCTGTAAGATCTCCCATTCTTGAAGTTTGAAAATTTTTAAGATTTCATCTTAACAGTAGTTTCTAAGTAATTTAAACGCTTATGTAAGACATTCTGAAGCAACTAAGTCTTTTATATTTAATGAATAACGATTGACAGTATGTTATGTCCTCCATGAAGTATTTTTAAAAATTTGGTCAACTTTTAGTTTCTTTGATTTAAAATAACTAAAGTCTATTGTAACTATTAATCTTAACAGTCTTGAAACAGATGTGAATGGTTGACAATCTTTGCTAATAAAATAAATTCTATTGTCTTTTTTGTACGTTAGACAATATGTGGTGGTAATTACATAGTTTATTAGCTCAGCTATATTTACGTTCTTACAATTTTCAATACTACTGCTGCAATCACTTAGACTAACATGCACCTTTCCGAACTGTTGTTTCTATCGATTGATTAGTTAAAAACGGTATAAATCCAATAGTGCATGAAATGAGAATCAATACTTCAATTCATTAATTAGTTTGCTATGCAGTTTGTTAATTTGTTGTTGTCATTCAAGTTACCTGAGGTTTTTTCTGTTATTTGTTCCTAGTCTGGTGCTTTTGACCGTCTGTTTTTTGCAATAATAAAAGTACTCGTGTGCGTTGGTGTACTAAAACTTAAGAGTGTATTTTCTTGAATACGAGTGGTAACTAATAATTTTTTACTCGTCATATATATTCCTAAACCTTCATCTTCGTCAAATAGAGGTTCAAAGTCCGTTGTACGTCTTGATAAATCTGCAATTTATTTATCTTTTACAGAATCGTAAAAATTTACGAAATCATAGGTGACAATTTCAATTAATGTGTCCTGAATTATAGAATCCAGCTTATCACCATTAGAAAATCAGGTTGCTAATAATGAATCAGTATCAGCTTGCTTGAATTCATCATCGTTGTTATAATTATCTTAATATTCTTGAAGTTTTTGGTTAAATTTTTTTGGTAGCTTTTGTATTTTTGAATAAGTAAGCTTATAAATATTACTTGTGGTATTTTTAGGTTGGTCCTCAAAAAAATCGTTGTTTGAACGTTTACTAAGTGAAATTAGTGTTACAAATATTTCAGTATTTATCGCGTCTGAGTCTGTGTCAGTATCTGTATTTGAGTTTACTTCCATTTCAGTCAATTCTTATCGTAATCCACTTTGTCGAGGGTCACATACCGGTATTATGTATCTTCTCTTGACGATTCTTCAGTATTACTTGACGGATAACCAAGGTTAATTATATCTCTGACTGGTAATTGTGGCATTTTCTCATTTTTAGAACTATTAAGTTTTATTCCCGTGGTTTCTGTACTTTTATCGCTAGCGTGTGGTGTTGAGGCTGCTTGTTGTAAAAAATTTACTTTCAATAAGTTAAAACCTCTTGATGTATTTCTAGTAACATTTTCTAATATATTTGGTCGAGATGTGGATGATGTCTATGGTTGTGGAAATGTTTCAGTTCAAGTTCTTCGAGCAATCACACTATTATCTAACTTAATTTGTTCCTTGCTTGTTTTTGAACTAACGAGTTGTCCAGGGCTTCTAGCTAACTAAGGTACATTTGTTTGTGATTTAGTCATGCTTCTAGGTTTTGTTACTTTCACTGTCTCTTTTAATATTGTTGGCAATGCTTGAGGTTTGATCGTCATTATATTGGATGTTCTTACTATTCATTTTCTGTGACTAAGTAAGTCTATTTTCACCTTTTTCTCTATTTTCTTTCGAGTCATCATTATAACTATTAATAATGGTAATCCAATAAGAATATTATTTTCCGTATACAGAAATGGCCCTACTGGGTTTCTAAATAATGCATTAGTATTCCTGTTAAGTTTTCCTGGCTGGTATTTGAAAGTGTATTCGTAATCGATAAATTAAAGCATCCACCACATCAAACGATGATCCGGATCTTTTCTTGTATGAATTCAATTCAATGGCTGATGATAAGGTACCAAAATGAATTTATTGACTAATAAACAACATATCGCGTATAGTGCAGATAAACATGTTTTTCAATCGTAGAATTATTTATTTCAGCCTCTTTTACAGTTTTTGAAGGACAGGTGACAGGATGGTCAAATCCATATTTTTCTTGACCTAATATCGCTCCAACAGCCTAGTCAGATGCATCTGCTGTCAACTTAAATGATTTACTAAAGTCAGAAAATTGTAAAATAGGCTCTTGGCATGGATGGTCTTTTAGTATTTGAAAGCTCTTTTCTTGCACTTCAACCCATTTAAATTTTTTTTCCTTGTTTAATAAATCTGACTATACCTTAGCTATTTTTGAAAAATCTTTAATATAGCGTCTATAGTGTACTCTTAGTCCTTAGTATTGTCTCGTATTTTTCATAGTTTTTATTTGGGAAAATTTTCTAACAGCTTGTATTTTTCTAGGGTCCAGTTTAATTCCTCGTTGATTTCCTATATGCCCAGCAAATATAACTTCTTCTCGCAAAAATTCCACTTTATTCGGCGAGAGTACTATATTTGATGATCTTAACCGGTTGAAACGTAACCTTACTCTACGGTCATTATCTATTAGATCTTTTGCGTGAATAATATCAAGTGGCGCGGTAGCGCCACATGCAAGTTTGAGTAGCAGACGGTGCATGGCTACCGCGATACTATATACGCTCAAATTCGCATTTTGAATTTTCGAAATGGTGAAAAAATTATTAAACATCATCATATATGTAGTAGTTTAATGTTATTCGGCTTTTCTGATGATAAACTATGATTTGAAAAAAAAATCCCGACCAGAAAAGCTTTTTTAATTGTTTTATCATATATACGTTCTTGAAAAGTGCTGATTTCATTTCAAGAATTTTTGTGTTCAGACCAAAAAGTTCCGACTCTTAAGTTAGCCACGGACAAGCTTTAGTAGTATAAAACGAGCAAGTGTTCAGTTCGATGTGAAGTTAGTCGCGCTAAGAGTATTTACTTTATTTATTTCATTATATATATATATATATATATATATAAATGTGTGTGCGTATGTTATGATAATAATAAATTCAAGGTACTGAAACAATCAATATATCAGATCTCATCTCATCTCATCTCAGAAAAATATACAATAATTTCAATGATAAGCATCACATAGATAAATTTTCTTGATTCCCTGGTCATTGTTAAACACACACAGTGGCGCTGTAGTAGCATTTCTTGATGCCCTTGTCACAGTAGGCTGTGGACGCGCAGTACGTTGCGAAGTTCATGTGGTCGTTACGAATGAGTCGTATCGACGCCGGTGTCAAAATCAACACAATCATGTAATTCGTTGCCAAGACTGTGATAGGCGAAAAACTACGGAACAGCCTGATTATATTGTCAGGTTACAATTACTTGAATCAACAACAAAATCTTACACACTACAAAAAATTATAGATGACAATGTAGGAGATTGAATGACTTCTACAATTGATTGCGGTAATGGATGTAAACGGAAAATAATAGAAAAGACTGATATAACTGTGAGCAATAGTGTAATTCTAGTACAATTAGAACTATTTTCTGTAACCTAATATGGTACCCATGAAGTCAATACTGTCAATGTTCAACCCAATAATGCTATTAATGAAATAGTTGGTCTTAAGATTACTAAAATACCACAATTAAAAATAAAAATAGAGAAAAGAATGTATAAGGCTATTAGTGGTATATTTCATCATGGCACAACAACTTCTAGTGGGCATTATACTAATACGCTCGGTCAAGAAAATCAATGGATAAAAGTGGATAATGAAAACGTTCAGTAAAGACCTTAGCCGAAATGTGCTAAGGATCTTTACATTTTGATCTTAGAACAAATCCCTTAAGAAATCCAAAGAAAAGAATTTTATATCAGGAAAGTTATGAAAGCTATAAAAAAAAGAACCTTTAAAAATAAGTATAAAATTCTGCAAGTTTAAAGTTATTGTCTCTGAAGGTACACTTAATCAAATATTTATATTAATTTTTAGAAAAATAATTAATAGTAATTGTTCAACAAATCCATTCAGAAATTCTAAGAATTGAATATTTTATCAGAAAAATTATAAAATCTATAAAAAAACTACCTTTAAAAAAAAAGTCTGAAGTTATGCGAGTTTAAGGTTATTGTCTCTGAAGGAAGTCATATTCAATTATAATAAGTAATTTTTGGAACAGAAGAATTTTGATCACACAAATAATCCCCTGAGAAATTCTAAGAGATGAATTTTTATCAGAAAAGTTATGAAATCTATGAAAAAAACTACCTTTAAAACAAAGTATAAAGTTATGCAAGTTTGAGGTTATTGTCTCTCAAGGTATTTATAATCAATTATAAAAAATTAATTGCAAATATTAAACATAATTAATTATAATATTATTTAAAAAAAATTATAACACCTATAAGGCAAGAACAAATTCTGTTTTTTCAATTTAAATAAACAAATTATTAATATCGTCTTAGGCATGAGAAAGCAGTGAAATCTAAAATTAATAAACAAATTTGAAGATAAATCAAATTAAAATATTTCAGTATATAACAAAATAACTATCACATAATTGATTTTTTATTAAAAAAAACTTTTTTCACATAAAAAACTGAAAAGATTAAAGACAGCAAAAAAAATTTTTTAAGTAAATTGTATTTTTCGTTTTTAAACAAAATAATAAAATGCGAGAAATATTTTTTGCACGTATATTTTATAACTTTCTAAGTTAAAAAACCATATTATTTGTATACATTCTGTATACTAATAATACAGTCAGTTTTTGGTCTTAGAAAGTAATGAAAACAACAAAAAAATTCAAGTTCTTCTTTTGCAATTAGTAGTAATTTAATTGAATATAATACAATCATAAAAAATTTATTTCCGAGATGAAAAATAATTGATTATAATATATATTTAAAAAATTATAAATCTCATAAATCGAGAATGAATTCAGTTTTTTTAATTGCAATACAGATATTTTTAATAGCATCTTTGGCATTAGAAAGCAGTGAAATCCTAAATTAGTTGACAAATTTGAAGATAAATCAAATTCAAATATTACAGAATGTAACAAAATAATATATTCTTTAAGAAAAAAAATTTCTTCACGAATAACTGAACAGATTAAAGAAAGCAAAACATTTTTAAGTACATTGTATTTCCGTTTTTTAATGAAATGATGAAATGCGAAAAATTTTTTTTGCATACATACATTCCGCATACTAATAATACAGTTTTTGGTCTTGGGAAGTAATGAAATCAACAAAAAAGTTCAAGTTCTTCTTTTGTATCTAGTAGTAATTTAATTAAATATAATCAACCACTGGCAAAACACGGTTATATCTCACATTACTTGTGAAGGATATTATATTGAATAATATAGTACGTATTACATAACTTGCCGGGACTGATTTTTAAGTTTTTTGATAAACAATCAATACCAAGTTTTTACGGATAACAGAATGTATAAAACAATTTTTTCGTATATTTCTAATGAGTTGATTAGAAAGTCAATAGTTAATCACCAACCAAGAAAAAAATATTTTATTTAAATGTTATAATAAGTTATTTCGATTTGATCCTCAAGCTTGCGTTTCGTTTGATGTACAGAAAAACAAATTCTTTGTAAAAAAACAAATTGAAAAATAAAAATTCAATTTGTACCCTGGTAGACAATTGACCATTTTGTGAGCATTCATAAAACGTTTTTTCCAGCCTTGTTCCAGAATTTAATATTTTGACAAAATAGCTGTAAAATGCTGGAAAAAGGCTGGAAAAAACATTATATAAATTTTAAAAAAATGGTCGATTTCTACCAGGGTACGGACTTTTTTTGTCTATTTATTTTACGAATCATTGATTGACTTATAAGCACCATTTAAATGTTATTAAAAATTTCTTTTAAAATTATAATGATTTAGCAAAAAAATTATCAATAAACGAGTTTATATTAAATACACACTTGAAGGTTCTTTATAAAATTTAATAAACTCATTAATGATTAATTGTTATACAAAGAATTATCTATTACTGTTAATATGTACTATATAGAACTCAAAAATCAGTCCCGGCAAGTTATGTAATACGTACTATATTATTTAATATAATATCCTTCACGAGTAATGTTAGATATAACCGTGCTATTCTAGTGGTTGATTATATTTAATGAAATTACTACTAGTTACAAAAGAAAAACTTGAATTTTTTGTTAATTTCATTACTTTCCAAGACCAAAAACTGTATTATTAGTACACGGAATGTATGTATGCAAAACAAACTTTTCGCATTTCATCATTTCATTTAAAAACGGAAATACAATGTACGTAAAAATGTTTTGCTTTCTTTAATCTGTTCAGTTATTCGTGAAGAAATTTTTTTTCTTAAGAAATATATTATTTTGTTACATTCTGAAATATTTGAATTTGATTTATCTTCAAATTTGTCTATTAATTTTGGACTTCACTGCTTTCTAATGCCAAAGATGCTATTAAAAATATCTGTATTGCAATTGAAAAAACTGAATTCATTCTCGATTCATGAGATTTATAATTTTTTAAATATATATTATAATCAATTATTTTTCATCTCGGAAATAAATTTTTTATGATTGTATTATATTCAATTAAATTACTACTAATTACATGAGAAAAACTTGAATTTTTTTGTTGTTTTCATTACTTTCTAAGACCAAAAACTGACTGTATTATTAGTATACAGAATGTATACAAATAATATGGTTTTTAATCTTAGAAAGTTATAAAATATACGTGCAAAAAATATTTCTTGCATTTCATCATTTTGTTTAAAAACGAAAAATACAATTTACTTAAAAAATTTTTTTTGCTGTCTTTAATCTTTTCAGTTTTTTATGTGAAGAAAGTTTTTTTTTATAAAAAATCAATTATGTGATAGTTATTTTGTTATATACTGAAATATTTTAATTTGATTTATCTTCAAATTTGTCTATTAATTTTAGATTTCACTGCTTTTTCATGCCTAAGATGATATTATTAATTTCTTTATTTAAATTGAAAAACAGAATTTGTTCTTGCCTTATTGGTGTTATAATTTTTTTTAATCAATATTATAATTAATTATGTTTTATATTTGCAATTAATTTTTTATAATTAATTATAAATACCTTCAGAGACAATAACCTCAAACTTGCATAACTTTATACTTTTTTTTAAAGGTAGTTTTTTTTATAGATAATTTTAATACACTAACATTTTAAAATTTAATAAATCTCCTAATATAAGATCCATTAGTCATTGGAATATGGCAGGTGGATTTCTTAAGCCTTCGGGCATCCGCCTTTATTAGTAATGTTCATAGAGCGTCGTTAATGCTATCTTTTACTTCTTATGTTCAGCCATAGAAATTTGTTGAAATGACCTTGCTAAACAAACCTGAAAAATATACGGATTCTTCAAACTAGTTCATAATATCAGCGATATTAGGCAACGGATATACATCACCAATTGTCATTTTATCAAATTTCCACTGCTGTCAGGTCTTTGTTAACAATCCAGAGAGGCAAGTTATACGGTCATGAAAAGGGCTCCATTTTTCTATCGTTAAGTTTTTTTGCTACGTGTTCTTTTTAATTTCTTCTATGTTCTGGTAATCGACGATATTATTTAGTGTTAATAGGGATGTTATTTTTCATCGAAACTTTATCTGCAACAAAATTAGTACAGGGTTAAGGGTCTACCTTCAATAATAAGATTTCTGAAAATTCGAGAGTTAATCGATAAATTTGGTCTCATTCTTCCAGGTTTAAGTGATCGTTACGCACAAGTCCTTGTAAGACTTTTGGTCTATCCTAGGTATTTTTGGTAACTGGTCTCGCATGTTTGCTACTAGTATCGGGGCCAAATTTAGGTACAATATATTCAAACGGTAGAATTTATCTTACATCTATTTTAAATACAACATCATCCTTCTTAGTGTTTATCACCATAATATTACACTAAACTTTCTCATTTCTTATTATTTTTTCTCCAATATATACGCCACCACTCCCTATGTAACTTGTGGTAAATATCCTTTAGTTAAGTAAGCATTGATTAAATTAATTTCTACTACTTAACATATTTAAGCCTTTATCGTATATTTAGTTGATTTATTAGTATTTTTTTGTTCCTAAGGCTTCGTTGTTCCACACTAGGGGTATTTTTATGCTGCTCAATGCTTTTATGTCTCCAAATTTTTCGTATTTAGGTTTATTTAACCTTTCAGGCTAGCGGACGATGTATTCGTCAAAAAATTCTTGTTAGGCAATTTTATCTCTAGGACAATCCGTTTCTTTGTTTGTAGTAAGAGTAGTAGCTGAAATTTAATTTTTCTACGCTTGATTCTTAAGTTTCCTTGCTTTATGTTTTTCTTCAACCCTTTTCAATTGCTCAATTTCTTCAAGAGTTTTAAAAAAAGGAGGGCTAATTACGTCATCATCTTATACTATAGTATCATGAAAATATAATAATGTGGTTAGTTGTTCTTTACAAAAGTTTCAATCTAATTGACTGCCATCTTTGATAGGAAAATTCAGGTATCACATGAAAAATTGTAAGTTTTTCTTTTATAAATCTTTACTTTACTTTTATAAATCTTTACTAATAATTTTACTAGTCTCTACGCACTAATATCAATGCAACTGGTCTAATTTTATGAGGTTTGTGGTGGTGCCATTATTAAGCATGAGGGTGATGAAACGATTTTTTTCTTCTGGGACTGACAATTTTATGCTTGTAGGCTCGTCGTCTACACTTAGTTTTTGGTACGTACCTATGTGGACGGTTTCAATTTGGTTGCAATATTCATCACCTGAGCAGTAGTACTCGGTGTTTGGTTTTGATTGGAATGTTAAGGGCTCACTTTTGTACGACGTTGGGGGAAGCCACCTGTGAATTTACATGACGCAGTAAATTATTTTCTCATGGCTATTGATAGTTCTGAAAATTTTGCCTTTGATGGTAAAAATTAAAATTTTGTTGGTTGTTATTGTTGTATTTACCACGATTATTATTTTAAAGGTATCTATTATGATTATTTCTCTGACCTTGATAACCAGATTAGTTATTTCTAGCCTTGAAATTTGACTTTTGTTGTGCATAATAACTATTAGAATTCCTGTTATTCTGTCAATTATAGTTTTTTGCCCATAATTAACTTGCTCTATCTAATGCGATAAGAATTGCTGGTCCAGGTACATATTATGTTTTTGGTTCGAGATATTAAGATTATTTCTAAAATCACTGCGAGGTAGCCCTTGGTAATGTGTGTCTGGATTATACCTGCTCTCATTCGGGACTCCAATCTTAACATATACTTAAAGGCCTTAGCTAAAGAGGCAGGTAATTTCATGTGTATCTGCTGGCTTATCATAGGAGCTAGTCCTTTTATAAGCATGTCAAGCCCCATGTCTCTAATTGGCGTCATCATAATGTATGCACCTGGTACGCATTGGTCTTATCTTCCATCAAAGCCTTTTCAGCACTATTTTGATAATTATACTTCTGCCAACGTAACGATAAGTGTACTATGTGTATACACAAAAACTAAAGTGAGAGAGTGCAATCAAACGCGCTTGTACAAAATCATCTACTTTAAGCAAGGAGTATACGGCGCATGGATTTTTAATATTGCATGTGCATCTATGTATCCGAATTGCTATGCCGCTACCATGTAAGGCATGATTTAAAGCTCTCTTTCTGCATTGAATAAAAGTATTTGCCTCCTATCGCGCACATATACACTATCTTCGTATCCAAGTATAAAGATCTGTGTTTGTATTTCTGTGCATAAATGTGAGTGTCTTAAAATGCAGACGCTGACGCCATGATACCAAATATACTGTATATATCAATACAATCCCTATATGCTTGATTATATAAGGTATTTAGTTCTGTTTGTTTACTCTGTCTGGATTATACATGAATTTATAATGTGTAAGTACGCTAGGGCCATGGATTTTATGAACTATGTATGAAAGTACATATACTGATAGTCTGTTATAGCCAAAAGTGTGTGCTTCAAAACTAAGCATTATATAATTGCTGCCCACTACAACTATATTCAGTCTGCCACATACAACAACCCCAATCCTTGTCTTCCTACAGTATAGATGCCTGTACCTACTTTTTCCTCATTGACTACGATTATACATTCCTAAAAATATATGCACTGTGATCTAATACGGTAGATAATATTAATATACCCATATAAGTATCCTGTATGTGCAACGCACCTTTTATGTACCTATAAATATTGAGTAAGACTAGGGGAAACTATAGAAGTTACAAATTATTAGTAAATTTCCATACTTTTAAGTTTTCTTAATTTTAGGAGATCTCTTTCGTTGAAGATGATCTAATTGTCAAATTGTTTGTTGATTTCTGCTTTTAAATTATAAATTGTTTTTTTTTTTTATAGTTTAGTATTTCATTTATGCAAATAATGGTAATTTAGTATTTGATTATTAATTAAGTCCAATCTTTTTTTCAAGACATTTTTCTCTCTTTGATAAGCTCCTGCACGAACAATTTCTTATCACTTTTCTTATTTCTCTTATTACTCGCAAAATTATGTGTCAGGTGTTTCATTAAATATCATTTTATTAAAAAAAATTAATAAATTGTGTGTATACAAGTGAAATTATTAGATTATATTAAATTCCTACTCTATCTTTAAGAATTTTTCTTTTACAACTAACAGTATTAAGTGCAAATCTGTTTGCTTATATGTATTTGTCATTTTGGTTAACTGCTTTAAGTAGCAGATTTCGGGTAAAGAGTGTCCGCTATCTAGCCACGGCTGATGAGGATGAACCACTCTGGTTAGTATATCTTGAATATGGAATGTCTACTACTCAAGCAGGACTAAAGGAATAAACCAATTTGGTCAGCAGATTCGCGATAGGAATAGTGTATTTGTTCTGGTACATAAGTATGTATCTGTGTGTGTAATATATGAAATCACTAATTCTTATTTTTCTACTATTATGTAGCATGCAATGTTATCTAATTTTTCCCTTTTTTAATGTTATAATAGTGAATTTTTCTTCTTGTTTTTACCTTCAATTTAATAACGTATTATTATTTATTTAGTTTTTTTTCATTATAATGAAATACCTCATTTAGTGTGACGTTCACAATGGCACAGCATAGACACCGCCGCGCACACTGCACTGTGTGGGGTACTATACGGCATTCATATGCATGCTTTTTTGAATGGCGTTTATTATTTCTTTAAAAATAGCATTAAGAGAATATATAGTAAGCAAACAAATAAATAACGGTCTAGCCACGCTCTGCTACTAATAAAATCCTATCACTAATTGTAATTAGCAACAACCACCTTCCATTATGCAACTAGATGATTTGAACACAATTACTTTTTTTCGTGCGGGTGAGTGTGCAAATAATATTGCACCCACACATGTACATGCACTTTTCTTCCTACCATACAAGTTTAATTTTCTGTTAAAATTCATACTTGGTGGCCCTTTTACAAAGCATGGAGTGCATTTAAAGAAAATTAAGGAATAATGGAAAAAAAGAGAAATCGTTTTATCTTCGATTGCTAGCTGGAACTCATCAGTTTCGCATGCTAGCGATCCAGCCACAAATGAACACAACTAACACGTCCACTCATGCGTATTACTATAACGCTAGCTAGATTGACATTAAAGACTGAAAAACAGGTATAAATTCTCAATCATATGCGTCTAATAAATAGGTAAGTCTAAGAACTCCCAGAACTAACTTATTTATTTATTCATAAAATTAACAACAATTGAACTTTTGTTCATAGAATTAACAATAATCAAATTTCATTATGCAACTCGATGACTCGAGCAGAATTACTTTCTTGCTTGCATGTATGTGTGTGCAGATTATATCGCACTTACACTTGCACATGCAGCTTTCTCCATACCAAGCAAGTTTAGCTTTTTTTTTAAATTCATACTTGGTGGCCCTACTACAAAACATGGAGTTCATTTAAGGAAAATCAAGGAATAACGAAAGAAGAAGAGAAGTCATTCCATCCTCAATCGAGTTGCATAATGAAGTTCGATTGTTGTTTATTTTATGAATAAATGAGCAAGTTAGTTTCAGAAGTTTTCAGAAAAGTTGATTTATTATAGGTAAGTGATTAAAAATTCATGCCTGTTTTCCAATCTTCAATGTCAATCTTGCCAGCGTTATAGTAATTCGCATTAGTGCAAGTGTAAGTTGTGTGCCTCTGTGGCTAGATCACTAGCACGCCACGATGAAGATTTGTAGCTAGCGACCGAGGACAAAGCGATTTCTGTTCTTTTTCTTTTTTTCCTAAATTTTCTTTAAATGCACTCCACGCTCTGCAATAGAGCCACCAAGTTAGAATTTTATCATAAAGTTAAACTTGCTTGGTATGAAGGAAGCTGCATGTATATGTATGGTTGCAATATAATTTGCACTCACACCGGCACGCTAAAACGTTGTTCTGCTCGAGTCATTGAGTTGCATAATGAAGTTCGATTGTTGTTAATTTTATACATAAATAAATAAGTTAGTTCTGGGACTACTTAGACTAATTGATTCATTGTAGGCAAACGATTGGAAATTTATACCTGTTTTCCAGTCTTTAATGTAAATCTTGCTAGCGTTACAGTAATACTCATCAGTGCAAGTGTCCGTTGTGTTCGTCTGTGGCTGTATTGCAAGCACGCCACACTGAAGATTTCCAGCTAGCGATCAAGAACAAAACGATCCCTCTTCTTTTTCTTTTTCTTCTAAATTTTTTTTACATGCACTCAGCGCTGTGTGATAGGGCCACCTAGTATAAATTGTAACAAAATGTTGAACTTGCTTGGTATGGAGAAAACTACGTGTGCATGTATTGGATGTAATTTACTTTTTGTTCGCATCCGCACGCAAAAAAGTAATTCTGTTAAAATCGTCAAGTTGCATAATAGAGCTTGATTGTTGTTAATTCCATGAATCAATAAGTAAGTTCGTTTCAGGAGTTTTCAATTTAATTGATTAATTGTAATTATTTGACTTTATTATCTGGTAAAAACTGGATGGGTGTGGATTTGGTTCTCAAGCTTTCTGATGAGCTGTGGGACTTGCAGACTGTCTAGTTAGTCTTATTTGTTTGTTTGTATATAAGAGAAATGAAAAAAGAGTGTTAGGCTTTGTAAAACATATGTGTTAATGTACTTTTTCCTTCTGGAGGGTAAGTTCTATACGATTTTCGAGTACTGCTAGGTTTAATATTACTAATATTATTTGGTTTTAACTAAAGAACTATTCTACTTAATCTGGTATACTTGTTTTTTTTATGTTTTTTAGCAATTAATTACAATCAATTTATTAAACAATCGTTACAACTTTCATTTAAATATAGAACTAATAATAAAGAACAACACTCGATAAGCAGAGAAAAGCTCCTAACTATGACGTTGCGCAAAGAAGTGCACCTTAAGTGAAGTTTTAGTTGAAAATTCTTTGTTCTACATGATATGAGAGTAGTATTTGCTGACTTTATGTATTAAGGCTTAGTGGCTCGCTTTTGTTATCACTTCACACTTCTGAAAGCCACGAGATACACACTTATCTTTGTTAGCTGGCGTCTTTCGTTAAGCTTGACTCTTTTAAAAGTCTTAAAATTTTATTAGTAAGGGAACAAATATAATTTTAAAAAAATAGAAAATAAAAAATTCATTTATTTATGTAATTGTCACCTAAAAATATAAATAGCCTTACGGTTCCATTTATATAATATAAAGAAAAATTTATTAATATCTCCGTATATAATGTACTTTTGTTTGTTAGTAATTTGACACAACTGTCTTTTCTTATACACCCACCCAGCCTTACACACGCACAGACACACACACATATACGCAAAAAATAACAGAAAATGCAGTAATTTTGTCGTGGTTTAACCTAAAAATTTTTTTTTAACTCACCACTGCCTAATAATAGAGAACGCCACAATAAAATAAATTTTTGCTATTTTTTTTGTCTGTGGAACAATAAGCTTTTAATAACAAATATGATAATAGTCATTAACGTTACAGGTGCGGAAAAAAAGATTTTCGGAACAAGTTATGATTGACACTCACAATTGGCCAAAGTTTCTGGGAACGAGTGCCAGTTCAGTACACGAGTGCGTATCACGAGTGTGATCGCACTGCACGAATTCTTGGCATTGGCTATGAGTGTGAGTTAATCACATGAGTGCGGGAAGTCGTCCGCACAAGTTATGTACAATATTCTTCTTTATGTGTGTGAGAAAGACTGACATAAATTTTAAATAAAGTAATCTAATAAATAAATTTGAAACTTATGCAGTTTGCGTTATTTATGTATACAAGCTGGATACAACTAATATAAATATAATAAATTCATCCATCATTAAATTAAAGTTGAAGTTAATAAATGAATGATTTGCAAGCAGGTTGTGCGGGATCTGGAGGCGGCAGCGTCTGGTGGGAGACCAAGGGACAAAGTTTACAGTGGGGGTAAGGGGGCGAAGCCTCGATCCATAAAATCAGATAATTGTTCTTTTGGAAAAAATTTTATAACCATTTCCGAAACAAAAAAAACAAACTTGATGGAATGAGGGTATCAGTAAAAAAAATTACCACCAAAGAGCAACAATGTACTGGACTATGCCCTTGTAAGAACCAATCTGACATCATTATTCATTTATTGGTTGGTTGTTCACTGCGACATATAAAGTAATCGTGTTTAAAAAAAAAAACATTTTAATTTTTTTTCAACTACATAAACCTAATTGTACTTAAATCTCAAAATTTCACTTTTAAAATCTTTCATTTTAACTGTCTAATTAAATAACATCAAAACTAAATAGAGTATAACCTACTACAGGTTCAAAAATGCATACAGAGAGTATGTGCAACTTTTTTCTACTGAATTCCACAGTATTCTTTATGTATCAAGGATTTATTAGTAACGTTTTAAATAACGTTTGATATTTTGCCAATTTTTAAGAAAACGTTCGTAAAAACATTTATTAGTAAACGCTGTCAATTATTAATTTTGATTACTGATACAAAAGCTTATGTCATGACCCAATAACGCTCATTTATATTGCTTGAATCAGTTTTATTAGTAAAAAAATGCAGAATTTACATGAATTACAAATCAGTGAATAATTAACGTTTAGACAATTGTAGAGTTGACACAACTTTTTGATATATTTAAGCCCTATAATTTAACCCTCAACTTATGAATCTTAATTTTTTAATTTATCAGCTTCTTCTTTATTTACTGCTACAAGAAGTACTTGTGTCTAATTTACAAATATAATTACATTGAATACATGTCCCATTACTTAGGAAGCATATTACCTTAAAATATAGACATTTTAAATTCATGTTGCTATTGCTTACAGTTTTTATTTTATAATAAAACGTCTAACTTAAAAAAAAATATGTTTTTTGGAAGAGGTCAACATTTAAAAATCAATTGTTATTCACAAACTTTCTGATAGTGACGCTTTTTTTAACAAAAATACTCGTGGTTTAATAACCTTGTCTATTCTTATAATAGAAATAGCAGTATTTTATCATAACTTAGCTAATTTTTCAACGTTTTATTAATAGAAGACTTATAACAAAAAAGTAAAACATTACAAGAAATTTTTTTTACGTACAAAAAATTAAGCAATGGTTACTTGGGTAGTTGAAAGTAAGGTTATACTTCTGTTAAATCATATGGCAGACAAAAATAGTTATGAATTTATGCTTTTTAAGAAACGAAACTGTATACGAAGATGGTGCAATTCTCGTTGGAATAAGTATACCCACGTTAATTGCGTGTAGTGTCAATAATTATTGAAATATTTTATAAATTTACTATTAAAAATAATATATAGGCTGCCCTGTACAAGACTCTAATCTTTCATCAAATCTTTTGATGATTTTGTTACGTCGGCACAACGTATTATTCGAGCCTAAGCTTTCGCTCAATAGCTCGGGACTCACACTGGGTGCGTAGGTGGGACGCGAGGTTAAAGGGGTAATTCAACTTAACGACGCGGTACTCGAAAAAGGGCTATGACTACTTTTACGCGACTAAGACTGACTGCTGTGCAATATTCCGATGCACTTGCTCGCGGCTTTCTTTTACCAGGAGCAGTGTATACCTCGTTCACGATCTAAAAACTGTTAACACCGTCCCGAGTAAGGGTATCGTACGTAATTTGATCTTGACACACTAATATCGTGGTGAGTATTTGCCTTAATCCGATCGGTCCTTGATATTCTGATGGTATAATTACCACGGAGAGCAATGGTATGTGCGTGTCTAATTTGCTATTCCTGGTGATCGACGGGTGCCAATACTGTGGCGAGTGATGGCGTTCGCAAAAAACACTTTATGTTTCCCGGTAAACAATTTATACTTTCCAGTGATCCGCTGGTACTAATATGGCGTTTGCGCAAACAAAAACACTCTATACTTCTCGGTGATCCACGGGTACCAATACTATGGTGAGTAATGGCATTCACGCAAAAAAACACTTTATGTTTCCCGGTGATCCGCGGGTACTAATATGGCGATCGCACAAACAAAAAACACTTTATACTTGCCGGTGATCCATGGGTATCAATACTATGGCGAGTAATGGCATTCACGCAAAAGTAAACACTTGATAAGAAGAAAGAATCTTAGAAGTATGATACTTGGTCACTTACTTTTATTTAAAAGTAAAAGTTGCTACAGGCGTTGAACCAGCGTAGACAGAAACCGCGCTAGAAGAAGATCAAGTGGCAGTAAAGGCGGACTCTGGTAACCAGTTGATCGTTCGAGGGTGACAACGAAATTTGACTGTGTCCTCGCTTCGTAGTAGACTGGGTTGTAGCAGAGTCGGGCTCTCACTACTCAGAAAAATTTTGAAGAAAAGACTATAGCCAAAAATCTAATTGGCTAGAGCTGCTTTAGTTTAGCCACTCAGAAATTGGCACATGCCACATCCGGCTTGTTCTCCTCTGTGCGTCAAGAGAAGGGAAGGTGATTTACTTCCTCATGCCCTTCCTTTCTCTTTTACATCAAAAGTTGACAGAATTTTAATATATTTTAATCTTAACATTACGACCAGGTGTTGTTAATATTTACTAATGCTACACATTAGTTGCTCGTTCAGCTAAGCTCATTGCAAAAAGAGCGGTGAAAATCGCTGAACAATTCGGTTCATGCTAGGGTGAACAAACGATCGGTGAGTTGTTAGTTAATACTACTACTCAAGTGCCAAAACAGTGGCTGCGGCCGAACTAACTTATAATTAGCGATGGTATTTATGATAATAGTAATAACAATAATAATAATAATAATAATAATAATCATAATCATAATAATGATCATAAGAATAGCAGTTGTTAGAATACTAGTGCTTTGCTTGTTGTGAGTTAACATAATTTGTTTTACTGGTAGATTGAATGTTTATAATTTTACGAAAATAATGCGGAATTTTGGTATAATTTTGGTTAACATGTTTTTCTGCTGCTAGTAGTTAGAGAGAAAATCGTCTCGTGGTACCCTGGGAAATCAGAACTCTGTTACTTCTATTGGAGGCAGGCGTTTGGACTCTCTCTCTAAGTCAAGAAAAAGGGATGGGTTATTTTCCGTTTTTCCTTTACATTCGGGAAAAAGTTTAAGCAATTAATTAGATTACGAATTAGATCATTGCAGTATGTTAATAAAATTATTAATTCAATGAAAAAATGGGTACTCTGTGAATTACGAGTTTGCTAACTTGAATGATAAAAATCAGATAGTTCCTTGAAGGTTACTAATGTTGTGTACCAAATTTGTTATAGTTAATATGTAATGTAGTTCTTTGCTAGTGGTGCAGTACGTACTGGTTGTTCGTGACGATTCTGGCTTGTAATAATATTTTCGCTTATTTCTATGTGTTAATTCTAAGCTATCCTAATGTTTAACATTATGTTTATCTAACATTATATCTGTATTCAATGTTTCAGTTTAACTGTTCCCAGTTAAACTTTTGTATCTATGGTTGTAGAAAAATATTTTATTTTGCATTTCTGGTCAGCGTGGGCCAGCGTGCATGTATGTGAGTCATGCATGGTCGTAGTACCTTAGCTAAGAGCATTCTTGTAGGTGATTCACCCCTTTGCAGATGCACATTGGCCCCTGCATTTTGTATTTTAAAATTGGCACGGAAAGTTTTGAAGAAAGGAGAAAAAAAAATTAATGTGGATACACTGATGTTACAATTTCAAAACAACTTTCTACAACCTACGCTGATTCCATCTTTCATCATGATCACATCTACCACACACACTCCTACCCTTGTTTCTTGTTATGTTTAATACCCAAAATATAGTTATTCTTGAAAGGTTAAGAAAAACCATCCTGTGGTAATATTTTGTTTGACAGGGTAGTATATACTACATGCCAGTGAGCGTTCCTCCAGGACGTTTATTACACATAGGCTTTTTAGACAGATATTCTTTAACAATAAACGTTTATTCAAAGTAAGTTTAAGAATACACAAAGAGTCACAGCTTATTTAACAGTTCTCATATTTTATAAATTCTTTAAAAAAATCTCAGTCTTACACGCAATCTTACACAAAAATCACTGAAATTTGCATTTATGTGATCTGTGTCAGTCCCAAAATTTTTGTTTGTATGAACGATTACTTCTAGACGGACCTATTAAACTTCAAGTACATCTACAAGTTGTAATATTTTTTTTAAAAGCTTACAAAAAAAGGAATAAAGTATGTGTAAGAACGTATATATAAGTACATTCGCAAAAGAAGAAAAATATCTAGTGTTGCTGCATATATTTGCGCTCTTCTTACCTTTCCCACCTTTTCCCCCGCTTACTGTGTGAAGGACGTGTTAAAATAAAAAAATTACCTCAATTACAAGGGTAAAACTGTGAAAGAGCCCTTGTTGTTAACTAACTCTTGTTCTATCCGAGTTGAAACCTTTTTTTTCATTGAAAAGGTAAACATGAATTAAAAAAATTATCTTACAAATAATTATAAACAAATTATTATTTTTATAAACAATTTAAATGTTTATAGTTTATTGCGTCATGTGGTAGAGAAGCAATACATTTCCGTCTGTGTGTCTCCAGCTTCACTTAGGGTGGCAAATACGCGGATGGTAATGTGCTTTTCCCCTGCCAAGTGGTGTAAACGATTTTTCTTCATACACGGTGGGACGTTCACGACCCAAAAAAAGTGATTTGTTGCTTAATTTTAAATAAAATTACAAGGCATTCATTCCAACGTTCATTGTGAATGCTTATGCATTTGATGATCTAGAGAATATAGGGAAATAAAGAGAAAGCAAGGTAGAAAACAACAATATATAGTGACTATCGTACTGTATGCAGCATTCAGGCTCCCAGAGGTTGTTCAATTATATACATAATGGAATAACATACAAAATTTATGTTAAAATCTAAGACACTGGCACTATGAAAATTATATTAGTATGTTATGCTCCTGTGACGGTCGTTTACTTACGTGAAAAATCTACTTGGAAACAAAGCAGGTATATAGGAATGCCACTATAATATGTAAGTGTCATTCATATACAGGGATCCGAGCTTGTGATATGACAAGTGTCATATCATGTCAATAACGGTTATGTCAGTCATTGTCAAATGTTCAATATCTTTTAACTGACCTGTTTTGACATGGCTTGATAAAAAAATTTATATGATACGTCATTTCGGATCTATATAGAGACAAAGAGAGTTTGTATGTGTGTAAAGACAAACAAAGAGAGAAAACTTTTCTATGTTTCGCTGGAATGCAAATGCTGCGCCATGTAGATACTCATGCACAAGTAGTATATGTAAATTGAGAATACACATACAGAGCGTGTTTTGTATGTGTGTGCATGAGAGCGTAGAGGAACGCTTCTTAAGAGAGGACTCAAGGTCCAAAAGAAGATATCGGGAAGGCAGTTTGAAAAGGAGACGACGCAAGGCATCAATACTAAGGGTCTATGAGGCGTCAATGTTTCAAACAAAGGACATTAACTATTTCTGGTTTCTTAACTGATCCACCAAGTAGTGGTCCCGAGTTGACGACAAGTAACGAAGGAGGGCTATTTTTGGTGCTAAGTTTCTCGGTGCGCAGTGATTTTGCGTGGAGGAGGTTTTCCGGTATTTCCTTGTGTTTTTGCTTTCTGGTATAGTATTTCTCCTGTAATTTTTATTCGATTTGTGGTTGGAAGCTAAGTATGTTTACTTTTTAAAAGGTGAATGAAAAGTGTTGCTCTCACTTCGTGAGATCATTTAGTTGGTAGGTAAAAGTCCCCAGCTGCTCAGTCAACCGAGAGGTGACCTACTGACCGATTTCTCAGTCATCTCCAGAGGTCTTTTTATTTCGTGTTGTAAATTAATTTCAATTGTGAAATTTTTGATCATGTGGATAACGTTCTCGTATTGTGGGCCACGCAACAGTATTACCTGTACGTGTATGAAACATCTGTATTCTTTTTTTTTTGGTTTGAATTTTTGGATTTTGGTTATTTAAAAAAAAAGGAGAGAATAAGGCCCGAGTGCATTTTAAGTTTGCGCATCATTATGTATATCTATTTTAAATTAACAATCATCTTACATATATATATATATATATATAGCATAAGTGGCTAAAATCGTTGTAACAACCACAAAAACTGCTGAACAAATTTAGCTGAAATTTTGCATACCGATTCTTGACACTTCCTACATAGTTTTAGTATAGTTTTTACCTCAAAAAATTTAACAACAATAGCAATAAATAAGCTTAAAGTTTTGTAAAAATATGCTAGCTTATCACTTTAGTTCAGTAGGATCCGCTAGGTGGCATCGACATAATATCGAAGCTACCTGCAACAGAATTAAATGAGTGTGATTATAACGGGCCAGAGCGTCTCGAAAATTTCTGCAGTCGTCTACCGGCAGTAAATTGAGCTGCATCGAGAATGTAGGTGATAGTCATGCAGCTGGGGTACCCGGTTACTGACGACACACTCTTCCAATGGAAAAGTGACCTAGGTCTCCTTCCACCCTAATCCTCCAGGATTGACGAGTGCTACCAATAAAAGATTAATCATACCAATAACATCTCCAGTGCAATACCAGGAGACGTGTCAAGACAGAGCACAACCTGCTCCAACACTTCAGAGTTACGTGGCCATTCCACCATCCAGCCTGGTGCCATCAGAAAATTTTATAATACAAACGTAAACTAGGGAAGACAGCCCTAAGGAGAATGCCAGCTTTTTATTATTAAGTATAATAATGAGAAATAAGAGCGGCATTGGCTCAGAAGTGAGCGTCCTTATTATTGATACAACGCTATTCTAGGCGTCGTGGGTTCGATTCCCGGTAAATACAGATTTTTTCTAAAACTATTTTCATTGGAAAAGGTTCCTATATGACCCCGGCTGTTTCGGGGCAGGTTTTTTCGTGAAATTTTCCTTCAGAGTAATTTCAGGGCTTTTTTCTTGCCTCACAGATCTTCAGGTCTGGGTGAGTGCGAAACAGTGTTAGGGCTGTAGGTAGAGACTAGCGAATCTGATGTCAGGCGTCAGGCAGGAAGTGCCAGCCTAACCGACAAGGGGTGGTCCCTGAAACATGGGGCTTCTCTGGGGATGCTAATGAGCCTGTATCCAATGCTTTGGCAGAGAGCACCGGCTTAACTGGCAAGGAGTAGACGTCCTAAAATATTATGGAGTCCTCTCCAGGATAAGGCTAAGCAGTGGCAAGTGGACCTGATGCACCGTTGGTGCAGAGAGTATCAGCTTAACTGGCAAGGTGTTCCACTGGAGATACTTACACTGTGCCCATGGACTCAGGTGTGAAATCAGGAAAAAGGATTGGAAATGAGTGCAGCAATACACCCCTACACGTAGGTAGTTAATGGATGACCCCAGCGGCTAGGCCAGTAGGCAGTCGTGATAACCAGGTAAAAAAAAATCTAAATAAATAAAAAAAAAGGAATAATATTAAGAAATAGCTAGAAGTTTCACCACTACCCCTTTTCAGGGACCATTATAAGTATTTACGTTCATTACATAACCATAAATCTCATTGGTTCTTTTAAGGGCCACTTAAGTTTAAACTACCTTCCCAACAAACAGATTTTTACTACCACTTCTGGAAGCAATTTGTCGGTTAAAAGACTATGTTAACTAAAGACGGTCACTGTTAAACCAAGTCAGTCATTCACTGGCAGTCGTAACGAGCAGAGTTGTTCTTCGCAAGGCTGGGAATCCCAGTGACTGAGGACCCGATATTACCTTCTTGACTCTAAGCATTCAACCAGAAATCACCAATCCGCTTCAAGGACTGCGTTGGGCGAATCTAACAGCTATGACGGGACAAAAAACTTTAGCCAACGGGACAGTCTCCTATGGGCAAGCATCACGAACCAATCTCTTCATCTTAAATTACCAAAACAACTGAGTCGGCAAAAAAAAAGGTACTTCAGATACCAACGTCTTCGACGTTATACCAGGAGACGTTGGAAGAAATCTTTACAACTAGCTCTAAAGCTTCAGACTTTGTCATTTTTATCCCAATCAGTCTGAGGCTTCAACAGCAGGCCAGAGAAGATCACCCTGAGGTATCCAGGCAGTCACAATTGCTGTGAACTTCAGTCAAGAAAGAGTTTACTTAAAAAGCTCATCGGTATTTTTCAGGGTCATTGGACGTCGAACTACCTTGCCAATAAATATATTAGAACTTAAAAAAGTTGACAGACAACAGCCTTTAAGGACCACAAAAGTCTTAAGCATGCCAAAGGTCGCAAGAGGGTGAATTGGAAGGAAAACTTCAAATGTATCTAATGAACACAATTTTAGGCGTCAAGAAACTGACGCAGAAAATTTATCAAGATTGGAACAGTAGCATCAAAATCGACAAATAAAGAATCCATTACACGAGGGATCAGCTTTTCATTGTACCCTCAAGTAATCTCTGAAATCTTTTAAGATCCTACTACAGATTTTTTAACAAGTTGAAAATGTATTTGTTTTTTTGTGGCTAGAAAAAATGTAGAGATCAAGCTCCTGGACTTTGTCGCTCTGGTAATAAAGTTGTGAGATAAGAGAAAAAAAAATTTTTTTTTTACGTATATTTTTTGGGAGTTCTAATTCTTAACAGCCTTAAAAAAATTGCCCTTTCCGTAATTTATACGGAAACAACTCCAAATTAACGGCCCCTCAAGGCCAACAATAATTTTGTGGCATAAGGAACGCCGTGTATTTTTTAGCATAATCATTTTTTTTTATTTTTACAGAGCAAATAAATAGTATAGGTTTTAAACAAAAATTTTTATAATAAGAAGACTTTTTTTTTAAAAATATTTGGAATAAATGTAAAACTTTTTCCTGAAAGTGTTTCACACTACATGTCAACACACTACGAATGTTCTATTTAGTCAGTCTCGGGTGAAGCCGAGATGGGGGGCCACAAGTATCTTACTATTTCGTATTGTAACTATGAAATGTCACGCATTCTACTATAAATACTGTTTCATTGTTGATTTCTATTTTAAAATAGTTTGTAAGCTTTGTAGTCGGATTATAAGCTCTGTCCAACGAAGGTTACGAAGTTTGGTTGGAAACTTATAGGGAGTATTCTGCGAAATTGGTTATGTGTAAATCATTACTTTCCTAATTTTTTTTTTTTTCAATTTCATGTCGTTTAATGACTCAACGAAACATGGTTAAGCCTGAATGGTGGATCTTTTTTATTTATTTTTTAGCATAAAATTTTATTTAATGCAGTTATAAAAATTTTAAAAATTAAACTTTTCATGACTTTTTCTTAAATTATTTAAAAACGCACAGTTTTTTTCTGATATTGTGTCCATTTTTTATTAAAATACTAAGAAATGTTTTTTGATTTATTGGAATCATCAATTCTAGTAATTACAGTTTTACACTAAATTCAAAAACGTGATTTATATTTCTTTTTTTTGTTTGTCTTATTTTTGTTTTCTTTTACAATTTAAATAAACATCAAAATTTAATTAAAAATTCACTTTGACTCTGAGTATTATTTAGTCGCCTCCATCCCCAACTCCTTTGTCCGCCATATATGTGTTTTATTGCACGACCTACTATCACCCTCGTGCCATCCTCGAAAAAGTGGACCGCTGTAACGTACAGTATATGTACTTATAAATGTATGTTTATGAGATGCACGTGAGCAGATGCTTTTGCAGTTTTGCCCATATAACAAATTTTAGTTCCCCACGAGCTTGGTAGTCACATTTAAGTACACTTGACTCTAAAAACGGGAACATGTAATCCTTATGCAGTCAAGAGCACTGCAAACCGCATGGAGTCTCTTATATTTCTATATAGTTATGTACCTACTTGTTCTTGCCAACAATTAGTTAAGTACTCGCATACTCGTCATCTAAAAGTGAGCTGCAGATTTCATGCGCTATTGTAAAAAGTATTTAGCCACAAAAAATGAAAAGGATCGGTTATTAAGCTACTGCAAGATGCGATCAGTTACCTCAGACATGAATAACGAGAAGTCTTGGTCTTGTATTCATGGCACAAAAACAAGACAACTGCATCAGACTGTTTTTTAAGACTCGACAGCAGTCAGCTCTTAGTAATATTATTGTAAGTATACCCAAAGATGAGCTTCCTAATACAAATGATATGTCCGATCCTAAGCATGGGAGAGAGGTAGTCAATATAACAGTCTTCTTTTTAGTACGAGGGGAAAAAATTTTGAAGTTATACTCAAACACTACACTAAACCTCCAAGTAAAGAAAAAACAAGATAACTCAGTATAGATGTAACTACTGCGGTAAGGAATGTGCTGAGCATGGTACCCACATGAAAAATCATCTCAATAAGAGCTGTAAATTATGCCCTAAAAGTACGTGGCAAGGTATAAATGAACATTTTTCGTCCAATCTAAAGTTAAAAGAAAACTCCGGCTTCAGCAGTTTAACTGATAACAATCTTGCAACGAAATAAAAAAATTAAGGTAATAATTTAAAAAGTTACTTTTAATGTTACATTTTTCAAAGAACTCATTTTTACGAGAGCTGACTCATGGCTCATAATTATAAACATAAACAACATATGTTAAAATGCCGAAAAAAAACCAGATGAAAAAAAGTACCGCTACAAAAACTTACGATACTGAATTTACAATGATCCGCCAAAAGAACTCTCCACATGATATCGTCAAAGGTTCTCGCTGAAATTCCAGAACAATTTCCTAAAGCAGTTTATGCCTCTGGTCGGCCACTTCCGGTTTTTTCCAATAAGTATTGGACCAATTTCTTTACGAAACTCTGACCATGTCTTTAAGTTTCATCACCTAAACAATTATCTTATAAATAACTTGATAAAGTTTATCATGAAATAAAGGATAGTGTTGAGAAAGTATTGGTGGCATGTTGAACAGTTGGGCTTTAAGGTAATAGAAAAAGCAATATACGCAATTAGGAAATAATTAATTTAGTTGTTACCACACCAGGGTCAGTGGTGTTCAAAACTCTCTCTACAAAATCAGACCACTAAACTGCAGTGTTTATCGCTGATTAAATTGAAAAAGTATTTGGGGAATAGAAAAAATATAGGTCATCAACATTTATCGGGTGTCAGTACCAACAACGAGGCTGAAAAGAAAGCACCTTGGAATATTTTGGAAAAACAATTTAATAATGATCTTACTTCTATGGATACATAGCACACATTCTACATCTTTTTGTAAGAGATGATGCTGCTCTTGATAATATTTCAAAGAATCTCAGAAGCGCTGTTTCTATAGTCAAGAAAATTAAGATAGCTCATGTGCTAGGCTCAGTTTTCGTTAAAATCCAGAGCAATGCCAAGAAATTAAATTACATTTTTATCAAATTCTAAAGTTATCTGGTAAAATGCGCTGGGGATGCACTCCAGCTTGTTTACAAAGTCTAACTAAAAATAAGCTAAATTTGAAAATCTTGGCCATTAATAATGGTAATGAAATAAAAAGTAATCTTACCAATATATAAAGCAAAGTCGCTGAAACCGTTGTAATCGCTAACCACAAAAACTACTGAACCGATTTTGCTGAAATTTTGCACACTGATTTATGATACCTCCTAGATGGTTTTAGTATAGTTTTTATCTTAAAAAATTTAATAACAATAGCAATAAATGAGTTCAAAGTTTTGCAAAAATACGGCAGCTTTTCACTTTAGTTCAGTAAAATCCGCTAGGTGGCATCGACATAAAATCGAGGCTACCTGCAACAGAATTAAATAAGTGTGGTTATAATACGCTGGAGCGCATCGATAGTAATGCAATCGTGCTTTGGCAGTTCAACGAGGTGCATAGAGAATGCTGATAGTCTTGCAGCTGAATATCCTGGTTACGGACGACACTCTTCTGTAAGGGAAAAGGGATCTAGGTTTCCATTCACCCTGAATCTTGACAAGTGCGATAAAATAAAAATTCATTCCAACCGATGACGTCTCAAGCATAATACCAGGAGACATATCTAGCCAGAGCACAATCTGCACCAACTCTTCAGAGTAGTGTGGCAGTCCTACCATGCCACCTGGTGCAGTCAGAGAATTTATGGCTACAAATGTAAGCCAGGGAAAATAGCTCTGAGGGGCACAGGCAGCCACAACGGCTACCTTCTTAGTCGTCGCGTCCCCAACGCGCTTACCCACATGTTCCCGTCTAACGATGAGCGGTTGTTTATCCGGGGAACGACCCGAAGACGAGATATTCTTTGGTCAGCGGCGCGGGCGTACCTCCCTCCATCACAGTCTCCGTACGTCAAGACTTTCAGGGTATAAATCAAGCTACCCGTAGCCAGCTCTTTATCATTAGGAATAATAATAAAGAATAGTCTGGAAGTTTCCCCACGCTTTTTAGGGCCATTATAAGTATTTACGTTCCCTACTTAACCATAAATCTCATCGGTTCTTTTAAGGGACACCTAAGTTTAAACTACCTTGGCAACAAATACATTTTTACTACTATTTTCGGAAACGATTCGTGGACTAAAAGACTGGCCACTATTAAACAAAGTCAGTCATTCATTCGCAGACATCACGAGCAGAACTGTCCATCGCAAGGTTGGGAATCCTGGTGACTTACAACCCTGTATTATCCTATGGACTCTAAGCATTCAACCAGGAATCACCTATCCTCTTTAAGGTCTGTGATGGGAGAACCAAGTAGCTATGAAGGAAAAATAAACTTGAGCCAATTGGATAGTCTCCAATGGGCAAGCATAACGAACCAATTTCTCCACCTTAGATCACTACAAGAACTAGGTCTGCAAAAAATGAAGGTGCTTTAGACACTAACGTTTTCGACGTTATACTAGGAAACGTTGGGAAAGAGCTCTACAGCAAGATTCAAAGCTTCAAACATTGTAGTTTCCCTCTCGATCAGTGTGGTGCTACAGAAAAAGGCCAAAAAAGATCATCCTGAGGTATAGAGGGAATCACGTTCTCTGAAAACTTCAGTCAAGAAAGAGCTTACTTAAGAAGCTCACTGGTCCTTTTCAGGGTCATCGGACATCGAACTACCTCGCCAACAAATATATATTACAACCTTATTAAGTTTAAAAAATATCTTTTAGGGCTCTCAAAAGTCTTAACTACACCACAAGTCACGAAAAGTCGAATTGTAAGGGAAACTTTAAATGCATTGGATGACTAAAATTTGAGGCATCTAGAATTTGACAATGAATATTTATAGAAATCTAAGCAAAATCAAAGTCGATAAATAAAGAATTTGTAAAGTGAGAGATAAGCTTTCCATCATAATCCTCATACCAATCTCTTGAATTTTTCAGATTGTTGAATAGGTAGAATACGGATTTTTCTTTTTGTGGCGATAAAAAATGTACAGATTAAGCTCCAGGACTTTGTTGATGTAGTTATAAAGTTGTGATATAAGAAAAAACAATTTTTTCAATCATATATTTCTTATGAGTTTTAAATCTTGACAGTCATATATTTTAGCCCTGTTCATAGATTATATGGAAGGAACTGCGAAACAACGGCCTTTTAGGGCCAACGATTATTTTTTAGCATGAAAAATGCACGGTACTTTTCAGCATGATTATATTTTTTTCACAGCTTTTTACTTTTCACAGCTTTTTACTTGACCGAATTAACTGTATGAATTTTGATCAAATATGTTTCTAATAAGAAGACCTTTGTTCTGAGAAATGTCAGGAATAGATGTAAAATTTTTACTGAAAACGTTTCACATTACAAGTCAGCACACTACATTGTTTCATTCAGTCAGTCCCGGTCGAAGCCAAGGTGGCGGGGAGGGGGGCGCTAGTTGATAAATAGTTATTAAAAGATTATACTAATTATTTCAAGTTTTCTCGAGTTTTTCTTTACATTAATAGTAAATTAAACTGATATACTAATTTATGTATTGGTTATACGTAACTTATACCTACGTTACTCATTACAATACAGGCATTTTTTTACGCAATATGCAACAAAGAAACATGAGTTTATTATGCACACCTGCTGATACACATGTTGATATATGTCAATTAAATTTTAGGAAAAATACATAATTCAATACCGAGACCAGAAAAGAGTTCTCTAAGAACTCAACCACAGCAGGTGCAGTAAAAAACCTTTAGAACGTCTAGAGAAAGACAGAGTTTTGGCACCTTCTATCCATTCAAGCTTTGCAGTTTGCTGAAAAAAAGTTTTAACAAAAGCGTTAGCTAAAGAAGAAAAAATGAGTGCATTAAAAAATATTTTTCATAAGTAACGGTTTTTTTTCTGAAGCCACCAAAGCTGAATGTAAAAGTAGTCAAGGTAAGCGATGTAGCTTGTACTAGAAATGAACAAATTATTGCTAAGCAAGAAAAACCTTTTTGCTGGTCTTGCAGATATTAATAAAACATATTAGCCCTTTAAGCAAGGGAATTATGAGAGGATGATACGATCATCCAATCGCTCAGCAATGTAAGCCAGGTAATGAATGACTTTATGCATAATATGATCTTTATTTGTAGGAGTCTAATACTCACTTATATTAACGCAGCAATAAGAAGAACTTAAAGTGCAAGAGCTGCTTATTAGTAACTTTCCATATCCTAAAATATCAAGACATCAAAATAAATCTAGCATTTCGCAGCAAAAGAATTAAGGATATTAAGGTTTTCTAGCATGAAGACTTCAAAAACTCTAAGACCCTACCCTTTCACTTGACCGATACTTTTACAACGATGTCAGGTGGGCAGAAAAAGACAGCTTTACCAAAAAAAATTAACCATCACATCAAACGGACTATGGGCAAAACTCACACAATTAATGCAGAAAGTTATACAAAAACAAGAATACGAGAAGACATTGTATACTCTTGTTAGTTGCATCGCTGGTTTTATAAGCTTTTTCTTTGATAAATAAACAGTTACAACCTTAGATTTCAAAATACCGTCTTGAATAAGGAAATATAAAATGCCTTTTACTTCAATTCCCACGTAAACAAGATTAAAAGTAAAAGAATATTGTTTTCTGGAGAAGAAGAAAAACATGTTTCTTTTAATTCTACATCTTATAAAACAAAATGCAGTTACAGTGTCAGGTCATAGAAGAGCAATATAATTCTAATGCTTTTCTACCCAAAAGGCTATAAAGTAGATTCAGATGAATCTTAAATTTAAAAAAAAATTTAATAAGTTTTTTAAGCAACAGCATATTTAACTTGAAGTCTCAGAAGCAGCAATGACGATTATATGAAAGAATTATTTAATGAGATCCATAGACTTAAACAAAGGGTGTTACTTAATTTCAGTTCACCTTGCACGTAGTAGGCACTTAAGTCTTATACTTAGAAAAAAAATTTACAATTTATGTGTATACCCTTTTACATTGTACAGTAGTACAGCACCCTACATATTCTGGAAGCTTTTAAAACTAGTTGCCTATTTTTAAAGAGTAAAAGATTTGTTATTCGTAATTCATCTGGATAATTTTTAGCTGTATAGTGATTAAAAAAAAAGTGCAATGTAAGTGTAAATAATAGTCTTAATATGCTTTATTAGTTAGATTTTATAAAACATTCAAAAAAACTACAACTGCTATTAAAAATTCACTGTAAATGTATATTGTTTCTTTTTAACTAGTAGTACTCCTATCTCGGCTTCATCTAAGACTCACTGAATAGGCATACCATTATGTGTTGACACGTAATGTAAAACGTTTTCAGTAACAAATTTTAAATCTATTCTTGACATTTTTTAGAATAAAAAAAAAATTTTGATAATTGTCTATTACTTCACAAGGCCATAAAGTGACTGATGTACGGCCACGTGGAATGTGTGGCCCAAGGCTAAGCCGAGGGTGACATCATGCGGCCGTCCATCAGTCACCTTACGGCTGAGTGAAGTATACGGTTTTTCGTCATCCCGTATAGGAAAGTTTGGTCAATAGGTTGATTTGGTTAATGTAGGGAAAAATGAATCACTCGGTGAACCGTGCGTTCTTTATAAGCATTGGTCCTATACACCGAGGGCCTAATGAAGTGCGAACGAACGAACGGTGGATAACCGAACGTGCTTAGTAATTGGACCGACCGATTGACCACAAAAAAACTTATTCATAATTCAATAATGACTGCTAAAAGAATACAATTTTTTTATAGTTCTTTAAAGTACACTAAAAAATATCTTTTATTAAGGAGGCTCCCTCGTGACAGTTCCCAAGCCAAGATTAGATGAATTTAATAGTTAAAAATCTACTGAATTCAATAATATAATTACTTTTACCACTTACCCTGCGAAACTTTGAGATATTATAATTTTAATGTAGCATTTTCTAACTTGTATGCTTATGGTGGAGCTCGCATGGGTGATGAAAACAACTTAAAAACTTAAATAAATCAACAGTTCCCGTAATAAAAGTGCCCATGTTTTGTAGAAAAAAAACGTTCTCTTTCAAATGACCTCTAGCAAAGTAAGTGTCACCATAGAAAATTTTGAGATATTCTATTAAAAATTAATCAAGCCATTGTATTTTCGCAGGTTAGTCTGTATTCCTTTGCGCCAGTGATGCCAACTATACCTGAGTTTGTGAGAAAATTTGAGATCTACGACGAAAGATAGCATTTCTACACTAGGGAGCCTCCTTAAACGATACTTTATTCTTGGTTTTCCAGTTTATACATTTAATATGTGCTATTTCATATAGAGCGTGAGACTTTCAAGGTAGTAGTCCGATAGCCATACAAATGTATTAACCGTTACCTACAAGTAACTCTAAACTAACTATATAGAATTTAACTACATAGAATTTATATATTCGCGCGCTAGCAGTTAACTTTAGTATTTTGTAACCAATACCGTGCGTACGATGGTCCTGCGTGACCACCAATCATAGCGCTCCACGTTTAAGTTACTTTGGCTGCTCGTCTGTGAGCATTTAGGCAGTCCACACCGATCGCTCGTCCAGTGAACCACAGTGTGTTCACTGTGTACACTAACCAAGCAGACATTTTCTCGAGTTAATCATTTTAAAAAGAAAGAGTAATTTACTTGTGTAATTGTCTTGTGTAATTTACTCGCGTGACTCAAACAACATGATTTTCAGTTTGATCATATTAGTAAAATAACTGTTCTTCAAGTTCGTTCAGTATCCTTAAACGAGCGCACATATAACGTAATTTTGTTATTTACCACAGTTTTTCAATTTTTTTTTTCTCATCAAGTGCTGTCATTTCTGCTGTTAATATACTTTATTATTTTGTTATATATAAAAGGTGTGAGTGTTAATCTATCAACAAAACCAAGTAATTTGGCTCCCACTCTTTTCCCTCGCAACTGGTAAATCAAATCATACAGTCCACAATCATTGGGTTTTTAATCCCAAACAAAACTTTAAATAAAATTTCTAAAAAAAACATGTAGTGGTAATTTTGATCACACGTACACAAGAAACGAAAAACAGATCATACAATAAATAATAAGTAAGAGAATATAAAAAGCCGAACAATGCTATAGTTAACATAGGCGTGAACCGACTCGACACAACGACAAAGGCGGATAACAGAAGGCACTAAAAAGGTAAAAAGACAATGCGCACACGCATATGCGTCAAGCTGTCAAAAAAATAACAATTAAAACAAAATACTTGGCCACCACATATACATGGATGCAAATACTTGGTATGGATCTCATATATATAGATAAATAATTAGTAAGCATTTGAAAACACGGACCTCTTAGAAGCGCCTTGCTCAGTGGACGTAAAGAAATGCAGTGACTATACGTTCGTTGCTTTACGTCTTACTATGGGGACGTAAACAACAAACTTCACTGTCGGGGATGACGGAAAAAAATATTTTGTTTGCAATCCATGCGGTTTTGGTCAAATAAACTATAAGAAAGATATAGAAAATAATGCGAAAAAGTGAAGTGAGTTCCTTATGCCGTAAAAAGTGGTTAGCTCTGAGGCGCCGTTGGTTTTCCCTTTTGTTTTGTAATAGTAGATAGAAAAGGCTATTTGTTGAGACTGTTTATATTTAAAACTGAGCAAAAATGTATAGTTAATTTTTTTGCAACACAAAAATATTTTTACCAGATCAAAAAAGTTCTAAGGCATAATCTCTTCGTTTTTAGTACCCTAATAAATACAAAAACATATTACTCTACCTACCTAAAAAGCTGAAAGATTCAAGTTATTCTTGTCAGGATTATAATAAAAAGGTAATCTCTCACTCAAGGGATTCTTTAATTGTTTACTTTGACGCTGTTGTTTTAATCTTAATTAATGTTATGGGTGAGCTTCTTGACGACTAAAACTACATAAATTTCAAGCATTTAAAATTTTCCTTCCAACTTTTCCTCTAATGACTATAGGCATTCTAATGTAAAGGTAAATCATCATAACACTTGCTCCATAGTCGTATAATCAATAATGAGACAGCATACAAAGTAGTAATTCGAGCATGACTTGATTAATATTTTATATATAAGTAATAATAATTTAATAACATCATGCTCGAATTACCACTTCCTATACTGTCACATTATTGACTATAGGCATTGCCAAATTTTCTGAGCACTAAGGGCTATTTTTGTTATCTTTGTTGAATTGTATTATATTTTTTTGCAAAGTAGTTTGACGTTCGATGGCCCTAAAACGGTCCAGTAAGCTAAACTTTACTTTGACTATGTTTTCCGGCAAACATGACTACTTGGATAGCTCAAAGTACTCTTCTCTGACCTGCATTTTGAATACCAGACAAACTGGGAGGGAAATCACAATGCTAGTTGAAGCGTTGTAGCTAGTTGTAGATTTCTTTCCTAAATCTTCCTCGTGTCACTCCAGAGACTTGAGTGTCCAAAGCACCGTCTTTTTTACAGAGCTCAACCATGTTGGTGATCCAAGTTGGGGAGATTAGTTTGTGACCCTGGCCTATGGAAGACTTTCCCATTTACTCAAGGTTATTTCTTCTTTGTAGCTTCACCCAGTATTAGATTCACCTAGAGCAGACTTTACAGAAAATTCAAGATTCCTTGTTAAATGCTTGGAGTTAGAAGTGGAGTGCAGGGTCACCAATAGCTGGAGCTTTCAGCTTCATGACGAACGACTTCAATCGTGACGTTTGCTAGTAAATGACTTATTTTGATTTAATAATAGCTGGCTTTATACAGTCTTTTAGTAGACAAATTGTTGTGAAAAATATTTGTTGTTTGTAAATATATCATGGGAAAGATAGTTTAAGAAGATTTCCCTGAGAAAAACCAATGACATTGATAGTGATTTGGTTAACGTAGTAACTTATGATGATCCTGAAAGAAACTAGTTGAGATACTTCTAATAATTTTTTATTATTAATCTCAATAATAAGGATCTGGCTATGGATAGCTGGACTATTACCCATAGAGTCTCTGAATACTCCATCCTTGGTCATTCTCCAAATTACCAACAGCTCACTGTTGGTCAGGAAAGTGGGCCCAGAGAATAGCTTCTCTGTGGGTGTACCATTTTAACAAACCACTGAGTAGAAAGCTGATAAAAGTTCTAGCCAATGTGGCTGCCTGAACTTCTCAGGGTTATTTTTCTGGATTGCTGTTGTAGCAAACAGTTCTCTGGTGACACTAAGCCAGATGTTTGAACAGCCACGATATTCTGAATTGTTGGAGCAGGTTTTGCTCTGGCCAAACATCTCCTGGTATTACGCTGGAGACGTTGGCGTTCAGAACCCTAGTTTTTGTAACACTTGATAATGTTGTGGATTTAGGGTGGAACTAGATTTTAGTTGTTTGCCTACTAGAAAAAATTATCATTGATAGCCAAAGTGTCTAGCTGCACAACTAACAACTCTTTTCTTAATATAACGCCAGTGAACGAGTATAGGAATCAACAAAACTGCTCAAATTATTTCTTGGCTACAGTCTCCAACCAACATGACTTCCTAGATACCTGAGGCTGATTTTTTTCGAACTGCTATTGTAAATTTAGACTAATCAGAAGAGAAACTATAACATCTGAAGCGTTCAAGCTCGATGTAGAAATCTTTTCCAACATCTTGCAGTGTAACACCAAGGACGTTGATGTCTAAAGCACTTTTTTTTTGGTAGAGCCTGGCTGGCTGGCATAATGCTTGACTGTTGAAGAGCGCTCCGTTTGCTGAAACTCATTTTTCCTTGAATGCTTTACTGTTAGGTTTTACCAGCGCAGACCTTCGGGAGGATCAATGATTCCTGGTTGAATGCTTAGAGTCAAAAGGGTAATAAAGGGTTGTTGGTGGTCAGGGTTCCCAGCCTTGTGACAAATAACTCCTCTCGTAAAGTCTGCCAGTGAATGACTGACTTGGTTGATTGTGGCTGGCTTTATACAGTCTTTTAGTGGATGAATCAGTGCTGGAATCAGTTTTAAAAGCGTTTATTGTTGAGACAAACTAACAAGTATGATGCTAAAAAAATTCCCAGCTAATGCGGCTGCCCAAACTTCTCAGAGCTGTTCTTCCTGGCTTGCTGTTGTAGCTAAATCTACTGTGGTTGCACTAGGTTGGTGAGAAAAACAACCTCGAACCCTTCAATTGTTAAAGCAGATTGTGCTAGTGCTAGACTTTTCCCAGTGTTACGCCAGAGAAATTGGCGTTAAAAACACCTTTTATTCGTGGCACTGCCGGTGAAAGATCATGGTATTTGATTATTTGCTCAGGGATATTTTAATTAAACTCACTTACTTCTATTGCAAGTAGCTTTAATCTTACTTCTACAACACCTAGTGCATCTTACTAAACCTTAATAAAAAGCTATCGTGTTGTGGCAAAACTTTGAGCTCATTTATTGCTATTGATAATAATTTTTTCAAGATACGAACTTTGCAAGAACCTTAAAGAAAGTGTCAAGAATTAGTCTGCAAAATTTTACTAAGATCATTTAAGCAGCTTTCATGGTTAACCAATACACCGACTCTTATGACTTTACTTCGTATATTAGTAACCTGACTAGGAATTGACAAAACCACAGCGATTGGGTACATAAATACAAGAGGTACTAATGAATTAAAAAAATTAAGCATTACTTTGAATAAGTCTGGTAACGTTGCGAAGAACAAAACATCTTTATATTTGCTCCTAAAGTTAGTTTAAATGAAAATGTTTAAACAAATTGTTCATCGTAAAAGTTAGAAAACAAAACAAAATTGAAGTTGTGCAATTATGACTCTTATAAAATTGTAGACTCTTTAAAATCTAGAAATTAATTTGTTGTCAGTAACACAAATGAGAGATTAAATTAGTTTACTTTGTAATCCAAAAGAAAGATGTGTAGAAAGGGTCCAAAGATGAGCTAGTGGTCTGATTTTAGCTAAACCAACTATGGTACCCTCCCTTTAAATAAAACTAAGTTGTATGACATTAACTTTTAAATTTCATTAGAGTCTTTTAACATTTTTTGACGAGTCAAAACATCTTTTTCGTAAAAGTCTTATCCTGGTGGCCGAAAAATTATCAGTAAAACTATGATCGAACAGAAAATACTGAGGTTACCAGCTATTCAGATAATAATGATCTTACTCTACAGCTCTACCACAAATATTTATGCTACTGCATTAAAATGGCTGTAAATTTTTTGCAACAAAAATAAACTTTAAATATTAAACTGAACCACACTAGAAGTAACTTGATAATCGTTCGGTAATACAATTAGTGCTATTTGATCAAAAACTTTACTTATAATTGATAGCAAAACTGATACAGGTTTAAGAATGTGAAGATTTTTTTAAGGAATCAAAAAATTATGGTTTCTACAACTATAGAACGATTCAATAAAATATCCAAAATTGTACTTAATTACTTTTATTCTTAAATATAAAGCGAGAGTGTAGATATTATATGTTTATCTAGGATACTGAGAACTTTTCTAGCGTTAGTTGCAGACCATAAAATGCAGACCTTCTTAACCATGGAAACGAGTGATATTTATACACAAAATTTAAAAGTTGAAAGTTTAATACCACATTGTTTCGAGACCATGAAGAAAGTTGTAATGATGCTCCTATTAGTATTACCTTTCTATAAAGATAATAGAGTTGTCGCCATAAAAACTTTCACTGAATACTTATATGTCACAAAGGGTCTTTGTAGAAATATTATTAAATTATTGACATTATATTAATAATCTAGAAAAGCAGTTAGCTCGCTAACTTTGGGTTATGGGGTCAAAGATTCTGAAGGATAGAAGAATTCATATAACAATATTTACAGCAAAAAACACGCAGCCTGCTTCCACGTCAAGAGCTAAACAAGATAGCTTTGACCTTAAACTAGTAAGATTTACTGATAGTTATTCCCAAAATACTTGTGTAAAATTTTATAATAATGAAATAGTTTCAGATACCATGCTATTTGTCTATTCTATATTAAAAGATAAGAAGTAAACAAAATTAGCCTAGCTTTATGGTATCTCCTTACATAATAGAATGAACAGACCATGAGTCTGAAGTTTGAAACGCTTCCCAAAAATATTTTAATAAACAAATAAAAAAATTGTTAACTACTAAAATCATGTGGGTCTAGTCTTTCCAGTTCGAAAGTAAAAGAATAATTTTTTCAATGATTTTTTTACATTTGTTAGTCTTCTTGCAGTTATATTGGAAGTATTATAGAATTTTTTAGTCCTTGATTGCTCTGGGTAAATGCTCGAAACCTTAATCTCGTAATAGATCCCCGGCTACAAAAAGCTCTTGCTTTGCTGTTTTACAGTGTAGCCACACTACAGTAAAGTCGAGATACTATTATTGAATTTTCTTAGAAAAAGTGCTTATACTATTATAATGAGAAAAATTGGTCCAAAGATACTATAATTGTGAATATAAATATGCTTTCTTTGAAATAATGTTGTTTTATAAAGGTGGTGCAATTATCATTAAAATGAGTATACCCACTATACACATTTCTATCCTTAATTTATTATTTATCACCGTTCTGTTATTAAATATTGGTATGTTTATTTGGACACCTTTAACCTGCTCCTTTGTCATCGAATAATGTTAAGACTTTAATTTGGCATGACTATTAAGATTATTATAAATATACTTCTTAGAATTATATAATAAGGTATGATTAAAAATCTAGAAATTAATTTGTTGTCAGTAACACACATAAGAGATTAAATTAGTTTACTTTGTGATCCAACAGAATACGGTATGATTATATGATTCTAAGAAGTATATTAATAATAATCTTAATAGTCATGCCAAATTAAAGACTTAATTTTATTCGATGACGAAAAAGCAGGTTGAAAATGTCCCAGGCTAAACATACCAATATTTAATAACAGAACGGTGATAAATAATATATTGTGGAAGAATAAAATACATACAATATATAGGCTGACTAGTACAAGACTGTACACTTTTATAAAATCTTCCGATGGCTTCAAAAAAACTTCCCACGGCCTACTCTGATTGCATCTCTAATATAACGCTTACAACTGTCACATTCGCTTCTACAATTATTCCTTATCTATATATTATACCCAAAATACAATTATGCCTAAGATGTTGAAAAACACTATCTTGTAGTACAGGTTTATTTAATATAGTAGACATGCCAGTGAATGTCTCTTTACAACGTTTACCATACAAAGATTTCTTAACCGATTCTATTCAAACATCCAACGTATACTCAAAAAAGTATAAGAAATACCCACAAAAAATGGCGGATCCTTTAATTTTCCCCTTTTTTATGTGTTAATTTTTAAAAAACTGCAATTCAACATGTTACCGTAGTAAATCACACAAAATTATATTTTTATAATCTGTAATAATTTCCTATTCCTTTTTGTATAAAGGATTCCTTTTAAATAAACCTAATGAATTCTTAATTATACACACAAGTTTTTCTTTTTTTTTTTCTTTCTAACTCCAGAAGGAAGGGGTGGATTATGCGTAAAAGCGTGTATGTAAGTATGTCCATACGAAAAAAATAGTTAACAGCGCTGCTGCATATATTTGCGCTCCTCTCACCTCTTTGAACCTTTCCCTTACTAACTATGTGATGAACGTCCTTAAGCCAAAGAATAACCACAAGTAGAAATGAAAAAATTGTGAAAGAATATAACACATGCGAAATCAATTATTATGCTTAAACAATACTAAAAAAATTTTTTTTCTAAAATTTTGAAAAAGTATGAAAAAATTGCGTAAGCAGTTATCAATTTATTATAAAAGTGACAAATTTATGATAGGTCAATAAATAATACAGAAGAAATCTGATCTGCTAAAACATACTAATTTTCAAGTTTTTGAAAAAAATACGTAACCAAAAAAATTAGTTTCTTTGACAAATTATTTATTTATAAATGTTGTTTATAATTAAAGCAAATTTATTAGGGAGCAGTAAATAAGAACTAATATTTAAATTAAATTACGAACCATACCATAATACGAGATAATCGAATTTTCTATATCGAGACTGCTCGTAGCCAAGTGAGTGATAGGGCCTTGACTGGTGTGCAGAAGATAGCGGGCTAATATCCTTTAGAAATGGTTGTTTTTTCTTTCTTCAATTGATAAAAGGGGAAAAATAAAATTCATAAAATACAAAATGCTTGGTGTAGTGTTGTGGCATTGTGTAATATAGAGAAGAACTGCGCAGGGTGAGACAACAGCGGACAAACATGCTAAATCTATTTTTATCAAACATTTTTTTAAGGTCATTAATCTGAAATCGTTGATTTACTCTAACGCATAACAGGCCTGTAAGTAAAACTTCAAAAAACGTTTTGTTGCATTAAATACTTTTACTGCTCTAAGCTAATGCCAATAAAAAACTAATGAAAACATTAATTTAAAACTGTACTATTAAAACACGTATAATTAATCTCTTGAAGGAAACCTTTGTTATTTCATGGAAACTGAAGAAAAGGTGGCAGTACTTTTCATCAGGACATGACACACATAAGATAAAGGACATATCAAATGTTAAAAGCAGTTAGTTTACATAAACCTAGTTCCAGTTGCCGCAAAAGATCTTTACTAATGAATGCAGTAACTGATTAAATCAATATTCCTTACACATGTAATAACAACAATTTTTTATGTACATGGTAAATTTTTAGTATCTAAAAGATTTTGAATCATAAAAAGTAATTCGCATAAGTTTTCAAATAATACGCACAATAAATAAGATTTGATTAAAAAATTTTATACTGAAAATAAAATATTATTAATAAATAAACAAACTGCGAAGTTAAAATTAGATAATGAAGAAAGGTTTTTTTGGGTTTTAGAATCATTTGACATTTAATTTTTGAAGCTTAGATCATGGCTTTAATGATTTTAATGGACAGGTATGTGCGTAGACACGATTTTTTTATACTGATGTTTTTCATTAGCTTTTTTATTGGAATTAGCTATGAGCAGTAGCAAAATGCAATAAAATTGAATGTTTTTTTCTTTTCATTTAATGGATTTATTAAAAAGATTCATTTTTGTTATTACAAAGTAAAACATTTTTTAACTTATATTTTGATGAAAATTTATACTTAAGTGTAATGGGGCTTCGTACAGCCAGAGGACAAAAATTTTTTTCATCAAGGAATTGGCCACTTTAAACATCCAAACATAAAGAGAAATATTCAATATTTTCTAACTGTGTACACTCGAAGAATTATGAATTTAAAAAAGTTCTTTTACTTCAAGTGACACAAATTGAAACAAAAACTGTATAAAACGCTCATCTTATTAAATATAAAACTGTAAAATAAGAAGCTTGATTTTATAGAGTGCACACACTATTTATGTTTACTTTTTCAAGGCCAGAAATTCAGTTGAGGCAGTCAAGAAGTTGGGGCATCCTAATTTCAACTGCATCTCATTATTTGTAAGCTATGCATTTAAGTCCAGCAGTCTGATGGACATTTGATCAAAATCTGGAAACCCACATGACAGAGCTGTAGAGAACTTATGTAATAATAAGTTATACAAACTACCTTTGATGTTACTTGTTTTAAGCAGTTAATATTAGCTCACAGTAATAAATGTACATGAATTCACTTGTTTCTCTAAAGGTTGAATATATACTTGCAGCTTCTCAGTGCCTCAAAAGAGTTACATGTCAAACAAATACCTCTGTAACTCTTTGACAACATATCCACATACGTAGTGTAACATCTTACCTCTTGACCGAAATCTACAAAACATCATTTCAAGTATGATTCTGATAAGCAGATAGACTTGTTCTTTAAGAAACATTTAGCTATAGCATGGGCAGATATTTAAAACGAATATACGAAGTTGAACCTTGATAACAGTTCTAAAAAGTAGGAATTATATTGCTTTAGACTTGGTCATACTCCTACTTTGCTGCTATGTCTTCTGTAGTTTCATGCACATTAGTTGTTATGACGTACCCGTTTTCATCATCCAGCTCCTTATTAAAGGGCTAATGTGTATCACTTGCACAGGTAAGTTTCGTCTCGAGCTTTGAGAAATTGTTGTTGGACACAAATTTCTGAGCCACGATTCTTCAGCTCAAGATATCCTTTTGGAGCTAAATGATATGCAAAGCATCAAATTTTTTCACAGCCCCTTGATAAATGGTGGGGTATAAAATGATAAGAGTTACAAGCGCAGAGCGTTATCTGTATCTTTACCAAGGTTATACTAAAATGTCAGCTGACGACATCTGCTGAGGTTGTTCGGATATAAAGTGCCTCATGTACAGCTTCAGATTTTGTATGCGTATAGTAAGGGCGATTCTGCCACTGGGGGCACTCCCCATCACATGTGATACTAGCGAGACAAAATTGAAAACTGTAAAAAAATTAAAAAAAAATTCTGTTTTAAAGTTGTTTATTCAAATGTACAATTTCGACTTTTACAATCTTGTTTTATGCAAGAAAAATACTGGACGTTTCACTGATGCACATACTTCTAACGGTATACATTACAATGACATAACAAGAAAGCTTATGATCTATTTGTGTTTATAGGTTGAATTTAATGTACTAACAACACATTAGATTGTAAACAAAGACAAAAAAAAACAATAATGAGAGCTAAGTGCGAAATTTTGAAGTGTTAAAATTATGCGAGTAGTATTGGTCATTTTTTCCAAAAGATAGAACTCTGCGTTAAGAAATGGTTCAAAGTATAGAGATGCAAGGACACTCCTTGTCAAAGGAGTAAAATTTTATCTTATTATTTGAAAAATACAGGTTTTGTTGATAGTAACGGAATCAGTAAATAAAATCTACATCGATAAAAATTGTATGGTTGTGATAATATGCAATTTTCAGGTCAGGGGTCAATCAGAAAATTTTTGTAAAAAACTGCCGTTCCATCTGTATTTACCTGGATGAGCGAAACTATAAAAAAAAGTCAGTTAACAGTCAAAAACGTTAGTTTATTACGAATTGAAAACGATAATTACAAATGCTATGATTAGGAAAATGGTGGATAAAACTTGAAAATCAAAAACTATTGAGAAACTACAGTTGTTAAGAGAAGAAAAAAGCTGCACAGAGAGTTGGTTTCCTGTAAGTATACAGTGAACGAAATTCGTACACCTACAGATGGCGTGCTGTCCTCACGAAATAGAGTGAATGTCCAGCGTACACTGAGATTTCTCGTGCATGCACCCTACTACTGCGCGCTCGTCTGTGTTCACTGAGATTCCTCATGCATGCACCCTACTACTGCGCGCTCGTCTATGTTCACTTGGATTTTTCGTGCCAACGACTGTGTTCACTGAGATTTCTCGTACACGCAATGACGTAGTTAGTGAAGTAGTGAGCCCGAATAGTTATTCATGAGTTTAGTCGATCATAAAACAGAAAGATTATATATGAATTTTTTTGTTCAAGTATGTGTTCAAGTTAACGTATAATTTTGTATTTTTAAATAAATTTTTGTGATTGAATTTTTATGAATTTTATTCGTAACAATAGCCCATAATTTTTTATATTTTATAGTGCAAACGAATGAAAATACGAGATACGTAAGATTCACAAAAAACGATGATACGTGCCAACAGTATTTCACAGCGTTTACGAGAAATCTCAGTGAACACAGTCGTTGGCACAAAAAATCCAAGTGAACATAGACGAGCGCGCAGTAGTAGGGTGCATGCATGAGGAATCTCAGTGAACACAGACGAGCGCGCAGTAGTAGGGTGCATGCACGAGAAATCTCAGTGTACACTGGAGATTCACTCTATTTCGTGAGGACGGCACGCCATCTGTAGGTGTACGAATTTCGTTCACTGTATACTTACAGGAAACCAACTCTCTGTGTGCAGTAGTATTATTGGAAATCTTAGGGATCATGAAAATTCATTACGAAATGATGATGATTTGGCAAGTATGATGACCAATTCTGTTGAAATCGATGTTACTATTAATATCACAAGAAAGTTAGTAGCAACAAAGAAAACAAGTCCTACTACGATTTCAGTTCCCAGTGTAAGACGAGGGACAAACCTAAAGAGGTTTGTTTAGAATTTTTTTGCATATAGACACAGAAGCACTGTTTAAGGTATCTAGAGAAAGTTCTATATACAATGATCAAGCCATCAACTTCTACACTGATCTAGAAACTTATGACAAGCTTCTTATTGTTTATCAAACTTAGGGCAAGGCTGTTGATGCGTTACATCACACCTTTTAATTAGTTTTTTACTCTCATCATTTTAGGATTGCACAAAACTTATTCTAAAAAAGTATATTTTTTGTCATCCTTATCGAACAAGAACGAAAAATTTTTATGACTTGGCTCTTATTCACCTTACTTCAGTGGTCAGAAATATGCCAATGGCCATCCAAAGAGCTGGTAAATTTTTTAACTCTCAAAAATTTTAAAAACAAGTTTCCAAGTATTTCAGCTATAGTTAATGAAACAAAAATTGTAATGTAAAGATTTGGTATAACTATTGCCCATAAAGTACTTTTTTAACTTACAAAAAAAGCCAACAGTTGAAGCACTTACTTTTTTTTCTCCAGTTCGTCTTGTATCTCACATTTCTCTAGTTTACAGAGGTCCTACGAGCGACAGGCAAATAACAAAGGGAGGTAAAACAATGAAATTTCATAATTCTGGTGACTCATTAGAGGCTCAAAATAACTTTGATGTGTAGGATGTCTTAAGATCTCATGGAGTCACTTTAAATATATCAGCTTTTTTCAGAACAAAAAATCAGGTATCCAGATCAACTTTATAACTGAGTTAAAAACACCCAGCAAATTGGTCCGTACAGAACATTTGAATAATTTAGAGGAATCGTACGAAGTCTTAGGAAGATCCTTACATAGCACTCAAGTTAATTTGGCTGACAAAATAATTCATTTTTGTCACATGCTCTGTAAGTTCACAAACCCTGTAGTAAGCCGGCATGCATGAATTTTTAACTTTTCAACACAACAGATTTAAAATTAAATTAAAGCACACACACATAAAAATATATTTTATAGTTTTAAGACAAAATTCAGTCTCCAACTCCCCTGCCCCTTGGCACTGCACCCTTCCACTCCACCCCTTATAAAGTATTAGATTATCTTCTGAGCTCCTCTCAACATACGATAAAAATCTTAGTTTCTCTGCCTTATCTTAACCCAATAAAAAATATTCCGTTTTTTTTAGCCCCCCTTGCCTCCTTAGCTCCTCCCTCATAATGTTGTGGCTCCTCTCCGGTACCCCCTCTTGTCATAATTCAAGGCTACCCGCTATGATTCAATTATATCTTATGAATCTAATATTTATATTAAGTTGTGTTAATTTAGCTTTACACATAATTAATTCACGTATTTAATAAGTTCCAAATAATGTCGTCATTACAATTATATAAAAAAATAGTAAAAAAAAAATTTTGGTTTATAAATAAATGATAGTACTATATAGTACATCCTATTCGATACTATTTACAAGCCATATAGATTATTTAAAGCTTACCCAAGCTACTATTAAGTAAAATGAAAAAATATTTTTCAATAAACTATCCAACTTACTGTATTAATCTTTTTACAAGGGAAAGTGACTTCACCCGATAAGCTAGCCAGATGTTAGCTTACAAATCTTATATTCATGTTAAGTTGTATTTATTGAGTTTTAAACATGTTTATTTTATGTATTAAATAAGTTACTATCAATGTGGTAGTAACAAGTAAATAATAAAAATAGAGATAAAAAATTTTTTGTTCGTAAATTAATGACAGTACCCTATAGTCCATTCAACTGGATACTATTTAAAGAACACAGCATTGCCTTAAGCACACCCAAGCTATCACCAAGTTTCCTGTTAAGATATTTTCCGATCAGTATCTAACTTGCTGTACAGATCTTTATAGAACCAGAAGTGACTTGATCCGATGAACTGGCCAGGTATTGGCTTTAATTTAAAAAGTATATAGTTAATAAAACTCCAAAGTTATTATTTTTATGGAAATATTCAGGCCTTACACTGTAATTGAATCGATATATTATTAAGTTGTAACACCAAATTCAATCGCATGGTTTTTATTGCAGAATGTTTTTTGCATGGTTTTTGATATCTGACGACGATTGTAGTAACACTATTTAAAACCAATTAAACTGATATTCATTATAGTCTACTGAAAAAAGAAAAAGAAAAATTATATGTCGCCATCATAAGAAACTGGTGAGATGTGTAGATTAATTAAGGTGTAACTTTCCTTAACTCTAGTTTTCTTTAAGAGAGATCAGATACATGACTAATACCTTTGTTAAATCGCGAATTGATACGAATTATATTATATCTAAAAACTATCCGTCCATCAAAATTTAGATAAGACGTATTGTAAGTATAAAACAAGCTCATATGACAAGAGGAGCTTGTGCGTCGTTTATGTGTGCGCGTGTGTGCATTAGCTTTAAGGTGAATGCTTCATGATACGCTGTCATAGAATACGGCCAGCCATGTTGTAAAAATGAATGTATGTATAAATAAATAGTTACTTGCTCAAAAATTGTTTGATTCTAATAATGTATACTAATTTAAGATTTATAGTTCAACATTTCTTCATGATATTTAAAATTAATTGTAAAATCCTCAGAAGAAATATTTTCGAAATTTGTAAACTTACAGTCACAATTAAACTTGTGTTCGGCGTTCTTATATTGCTGATACGAGCTTTTATCATCACTAACCCAAAAAGTCAATGGCACTTCTCAGAAAATGTGATAAGTAATGTAGTATTGTTATTTTCTAATATGTAAGATCATAACATGTAACATTATCGTGCAATTTTCAACGCAGTCCGCAAGAACTTTTTTTATTGGTTGACCTTATTCAACCAAAGACCTCTTTTACTCTCTCTGATGCTATAAAAACACACCATCAAGAGGAAAAATCGCTCTTTTTAGGTCTGTCACCTGTCCTCTAAAGTTTTAGTCAACTCTTAACTCTTGCGATTCGTGAGTACCTTATACACGTAAGGTATTACGTGTTGGCTGAGGCAACTTGAGTGCTTATCGAGAACATCAATAGTATCAGACTACGCTAAGAAGCGAGATACAGCAAAGGAGGTCTGCCGAAAGTAGTTCTGGCGATATCAGAGAAAGCAAAAAATGCAACATCCTTTTAGCCACGAACTTGTTTGTGTAGTTTAAGGATACACTGTCGGTTACATTACAAAGCATCAGGGAACTCCGAAGCAGCAGTAACAACGATCAGTGATAGATGTAATTAAAATATCAGACATAAAGTTTACGCGGAACGTTGCTGAAGTGACCCGATTAAATTGTATTAAAAACAACAAATTATTATTTAATTGTTTTGATAAAGAAATACATAAATGACCCGTATTATTTAAATAAAGATTATTATTTTGTACAAAAAAAAAACAAATAAAGCCCATGAGCTGAATTCTAAGAACCACACGAATGACACTTAAATAAAACCGTTAAGACGATACCTTGAACAAGTGAGGTCATATCAAATTGGCACCCTTGTGTGTTCTTAAAATCTTAGTTTTGGTTACAAAAAAAAAAACATTTATACAACGAAACAAATCATACTTTAATTAATTAATTAACTATAAATGAATAAAAATGCCCGGAAATAGAAGAAAAAACCCGTCAGTTGACGACTCTCTTATACAACAGTTTTTTAATGTTTCACAAGGGTAAGGTACGACTAATTAATTAATGTGCATAAATCAAGCATCTTAACACATACTTTTTTATGACAGATACTCCCTTGAAAGACTTTTTACAAGATGTAGAAAATGGACAAACTCTAATAACAGCCGCTCAAGAACCTATATACCTTCGCACACTTATTTCTAGACTCGAAGGCAAAGCTTGAAAGAGTTTAGTAGGTTCTACTTTTGCATTAATTGATCAGTTAAAAAAACATCTAATACACGAATTTTCTCCAACTAAATCAAATCATAAATACGTGGCAGAACTTTTAAATACAGCAACGAAAAAAAACGAAACAGTTTAAAGTTTTTATGATGGAATAATTTCACTTACAGAAACTACCTTAACAGCTCTTTCGACCAAATTGAATAATGAAAAACTCAAGACAACACCAAAACTACAACCTGAAAAATTAGCACTACAAACGTCTTATAATGGCTTACTTGATTCGTGGAAATTAAGTATAGCACTTCTAAAACCCAAAGATATCCATGAAGCTTATGGAGCTGCTTTCCTTACTAAATGCACTTTCCCACCAGTATACAATTAGGTCAAGTACGTTTACGAGGCCGTACCCATGACTTCTACTTCTATGACTCCTGAATCTTCGGTACCGAAGGTTATTGAAATTACTGTTCCTGTCTTTACTCAGTTCGACCACCAAAAAAAATTCGTCAGTTTTTATGACCCATTGACCCACAATTGAAATTTTTTCCCGCATACCTACGATGAAAATGACAATTTAATCAAAATTTAATGAGTATGGTCGAAAAATTGAGCATTCCACACTTAGTTATGCACCTCAACGACAATCAAGTACTCCGCCACCAAGCTGTACACCACTACCACCCTAGAATAATCAACCTAGACACTATTACTATCCTCCAAATTTCCAAGGATTTCTATATTTACAACCACCACCCTTTTATCCACCTTACCACCCATAAATGTATTATCCCTATCCTTATACTCAAGGCTATGCTTACCATCAACAAGCTTAATTTCAATAGTACAACCAAAAACAATACCAAAATTATAATTAAGAACGATACCGAGACTCTCGCGCTAACTCTTCAAAAAACGAGAACGAGATTTGACGGTTGGACGTGACTGCGACTTTGAATCCGATGACGCGTCCAAAATCAATAATGGCAATAAAATCTACAGAGCCTTCCTAGCAAGAACAATAGGAAATTTATCAGCAGTTAAATTACGTTGCGAAACAGTTCAGAAAGATTCGGAAATTTTTAGATTTAGTTGCTAAAGTAAATGTCATCAGTTATAACGCATTAAAGAACGGCAGAAAGTAATTGTGATAAAACAATTGAATTCTAAGAACTTCACAAATGACACTTAAATAAAACAGTTAAGATCATTATCCGAACAAGTCCAGTCATAACAAAATCCCGAGCCAATGGTGTTAATTAAAAGTCTGTAACATTTGGACAAGATGAAGAATCTCCTTTTTCTGATGGAGAAACTTTAAATTTAACTACAATATGACCAAAATTTTAATCTTCTTTATGACGCTTCGTACAAGACCAAATAAACAATACCAATAAAAATAAAGAGCAGTTATCCGATTCAAGAAATAATACTTATATTAATAAAGTTTGCCACAAAGAAAGATTTATTGAAGAATGGAATCAAAACTCGTTATGGTGGGATAGTTACGATAAGAAAAATAAAATACCAAGTTATAGCATTCTTAAAGAAATACAATCTTCACCTACATCCCCTAACAAACATTATTACGGCAGTTACTTAAATCAAGAACACATAAGTTCACTTTCATCGTCACCTAAAAACTTAATTTCTCCTGCTATAGTAAATAAATGGATCCATGTAACAATGAACGAAGTTATTGCAAAAGGAAATCCCATGACAGCAAAATCTTTAATTAAATCAGACAAAAATAGTCCTAATAAAAATAAATTACAAAACTCTAATGATGAACTATACAGAAGAAGTTTATTACCTATAAAACAAAATAGTAATGAAGAAAGAGACGAAAGCCCTTAATCGGAAAACATAAAAAACAAAATTGATTACAATACCAAGAAAACTTCCAATCAAAATATTTTACAACAAGCAAGCCATACATCAGCGTTAGAACCTATACAGCAAAATTGGAACTTAGATCAAAGCAAAAAAGTAACAAGAAATATAAATCCCGTGAGAAATCTCTCTTATATAAGTTGTGAAACAAATAAATTAACATTTTTAAGTACTCGTGAAGATTTAAGTAATTCAAAGGATAACTACATCCATTTTATGACTGAAACTGTAGATTTAAAATCAATAAACAATAAACTACTATTAGATATAGGAGCTATGTCAAAAAAATAATTATCAGATGTTCAACCAAAATTGGGAGACATCATTACTACGAAAAATTAAAATCGCTAAATATTTTCACTAGTCGTAAACAAAAACTATACTGATAAAATGAAACCTAGCATTTTGCGAACCTGCTTTAAAAATCTTGCAGACGCAATATCAGTAAATGTATTAACCACCACTCGTATTTCTAGGAAAGGTTAACTCATTGATAATCTCTCTAGAGGAGAAATGCCATTAATTATATACGAACATTTACGTCACTTTTTCTTTACAGTAAAAATTTTTTTTGGCGCATGTTCTTATTTAGATAATTATTTAGCCCTAGGAGATCGAAAGTAAAAATAAGCTGAATGTCATACTAGTTTGCTTGGAGGTCATAGAGTAGTAGTCAAAACTTATAGACGAATGAGAGAAAAATATCATTGGAAAGGAGTGCGCAACGACATTGCTGAATACATACAAAAATGTAAATTTTGCCAAGAACAAAAATTAGTCTACACAAAAACTATAAAATCTATGGTAACTACAGACACACTATCAGAAGTATTTTACAAGGTCGCAATAGATACAGTAGGCCCTTTCCCACAAAATACATTGGGAAATAAGCACATTTTAACAATGCAACGCTTACTTACAAAATTTTTTTTTTGCAGTTCTTGTTCCTAATATACAAGCGATAACTATTGCCAATGTGTTATCTAGATATTTTATTTCAACTTTCGACATTCCTAGAATTATTCTCAGTGACAGATCAAAAAGTTTCATTAATCAAGTATTGACAAAAGTATCAAAAATTTATGAATTCCGTTTAGTTCTCACTAGTGCATATCACCCACAATCAAATGGTAGTGGTTAGAGAGAAGCCATGCTATGTTAAACGATTTCTTGAGAACTAACACTAAAAACAAAAATGATTGGAATCAAATGGTTTCTTTTGCAATGCATGAGTATAATACTTACACCACAGTAAGGCAAAACATTACAACATCAAGCTTTTAGTAAATAATCAAGGTATTTATTATGATTACACTAATGAAGTCAGACTAATTCGTACCAAACAGCACGTTACTATCACCTTAGATTTTTGTAGCATTGAAGACCAAACTGAACTATACCATAAACAGCTAGGTACTGTATTTGAACAGTGTACTAGAGTCCTTGAATATCAAAAATGCAAAATTTTAATACCAAGATTTACGTAAAATAATATGATTCGTTCAACAAACTCAACACACGAAGATTTAAAACTTTTTTTGCACCTGAAATACAAATACGTAGTAGAGAATTAAGCTTTAATAATAAAGTGAAAGTTATCCCTCGCCACATGATAATGAGACGAGCAACACTAGAGTTCGTGGGGTTGATTTCGTGAAAATTATTTGGATCTATCGATGCAGATGATAAAGATAAAATAAATATGAATATAAAAAACTTTTACAACTCTACACAAATAAAATCATATTTAGAAGCAACAAATCTCGAAAAAATTTATATAGAATTAGAGAAAAATGAAAGACATAATGAAAAAGTGATAAAAAACTTGGAAAATTTAACCAAAGAATTATGCTAATTAGATAATGATAGTAAAAAAATTAAGTATGAAATAGAAGTATCAGAATGGACTAACTCTTCTGGAAAATCCCTTTTTTTCATACTGAATTTTTATAAAACGCTTATTAGTGTGATGAAAAGCACATCACAAGGACACCTACATCAGCCAATGATACAAAACAAAGAGCTATAGAAAATTTGTGACAAAATTAGTTCATACAAATAAGAGCATACGCTACCATGGGATGATTCAACCATAACACTTGAACGCCTGCACGCACTGTCCACAAAAAACGCAGTAATAATAGAAGGTAGATTAGCAGTTTAACTTAATCTCCCATTAATAGGTAAGAAACAATTCAGTAATTATGCCATGCACTCGATTCTAGTTCCAAGAAATTCACACTCAGATTTAAAAGGCTATGTCAGCATTGAGTCTCGACATAGTTATCTGATCGTCAGCAATAATCTTCAAAATTATTTCCTTACCGACAAAAAATTTTTAAATAATTGCATTAAAGATAAGAAGATCTTATATTGCAGACCAGATATGCCTTTTCACGAGGATAATAGAAATGATGCTTGCAAATTCTTTTTATTTATGAACCCATCAACAGAAGCATTAAAAACTTATCGAATAGCATTATATACATCAACTGAAATTTATTTGGATAAGACTAAAAACCACTGAATAATAGTTATACCTCCTTTGGATCAGAGTTTCCCTACAGATAAGCAAATTTGAGAAACCTCCCTGATATCAAAACAATTGAAATTGGTAATAATAACTTCACTCTTAATCTACAAGAGAAAGAAAGAACCGAAATAAATAAATGGGCGGAGTCAAATGATGCAATAGCGTTAACTAGAATAGAGAAAACCTTAGAGGATATAGCAAAAATAAAAAAAAATTAACTATCAAAATACAGTGATAATTTTTAAAAAACTTATAGTAAATTTAATTGTTACATTAGTCATTGCCTCAATCTTATTAACATGCATATTTAAATTTAAAAAAAAATCCACTAATTTACCACAGTTTGTACATAGAGCTCAACCAAGTAAATCAAATAAGCCTCAAATTTTTATTATACAACAAAATACTCCGAAACAAGTACAAAAAGTTTCGAAAAGACCAGAACCACCAATTTCTGACAGAATGACAGATGATTATTTGCTGATTTAAGGCCACTATGAATTCATTAAATATCTGACAAATAAAACAGTGTAGAAAAAAAAAAAATTTATATAGACTTATATATATTTTCTTTTTCTAGAAAAATTATTGATCAATCATTTCACAATCTTGCTTTCATCGTAAAGCAGTGCAGGTATCAAGTTGTTGAGTAAATATGCGTGCGTTAGGTATAAGTTGTGCTGTCTATTTTACCCATATATTTTTTTTGTTAGTTTAATAATTAAAGTATTATATTTATGGTGCAGGAAAAATGTTTTTGAGTGACATGCTGTAAATATAGTGGTAATAACGTTTATGAATACTGTAGGCTAGTGGTTTGGCATTAATAAAGACAAGGTAAACGAAGAGAAGAGGGGTGATATGATTAAATAATTATTGCTGATTTCCTTTTAGACTTTCTTGGCTTGAGATCAAACATTCAAAGTTTTTCTAGATATAATTTTAATTATGTAAAATTTTTAAACTCGTGAGCAAAACATTTTTTTATGAAAACATATATATATATATATATATATATATATATATATATATATATATATATATATATAAATATATAAATATAATGCAATAAAAGCAAAAGTTAAAGAACCCTTCACAAATCCTTATGTTTTTGGTTCTCAGTCGGTTTTGATAAAATTAAAGTATGTTGTAGTTAGTAATCTCCTAAACAAAAGTTGTTATGGCTGCCAACTCCGAAAATAGACAGATATAGAGAAAATAATTATTTAACTTGCGCATTTTAGTCAAGGTTACACTAAAAGGCGATGCAGGATAGTAAACTTGTATAGTTAGTTTTATACACAGGCACATTGGATGTAATATTTTAACATGTGAGTAAAAAATAACCAGGGTGTCTGCTGCGGACAGTATGTCCCATTAGACTTAGGTAAAGTAGTGTTGATCTCTTATAAATATGATATATATATTAATATAACCTTAAGTAATTGTTCAACTTCATTGTCTCAGAATGTCGAAGTATTTGGTATTTAATAACACTGTGTTCCATTTAACCTACAAAAAAGACCACAATCTAACCTTGGAGTACGGATTTTTAGTGATAGAATCTTCAGGTGCCTTTACTCCGTCCCAACATTGTAACAGCAGCAATGAAACAGCCGCCTTCTCAACCCAAGAACGATGCGTAAGAACAGGCAAACAGGCCACCTTCTTCTCATCCCATAATACGACTAGCCACGGCTAAAAAGATACCATCTCCATGCCTCCAACTTGATGCAGTGGTGACCATCTCTTCTTCTCCTCATACAATATCCAAAGTTTAAATATCACTAAAACCAACTTTTCCTCTTCCTAGATCTATTGTAGCAGGCAAACATCCGCCCTCTCTTTATCTCATCCGTGGTGCAGAAGAACAATTACTTGGGTCACTTTCTCCTCGTCCTAGCACCGAAGCCGCAGCTCGAAAGACACCTTGTCTTCTGACGTAGCCCAGGACGGCGGGACAAGCGTACACAGCGACTCCTCTTTATCCTCGTACCAACACTACGGCTTGAAGGATGCCATCTCCATGCTTCCAACTTGATGCAGTAGTGCCCATCTCTCCTTCTTTTTATACAATATCCAAAGCTTTATTACCACTAAAACCAACTTTTTCTCTTTCTAGATCTTTTGCAGCAGGAAAACATTTGCCCTCTCTTTATCCTATCCATGGTCTAGAAGAACCACTACGCAGGTCACCTTCTCCCCATCCTAGCACTATAGCAGTGGCTTGAAAGACACCTTTTCTTCATGTGAGGCTCAGTGCATGGAGACAAACACCCATGTAACCCTTTTACTAACCCGTAAAAGTTTTGTCAAAGTACATTATGAAAAATATGTCATAATGCTGTAATAACAAAGGCTAGTGTTATAGAGTTGTTTTGTTAAAGTCATAATGAGAGATGATCATCGATAAATCCGAAATATTTGAAATATGTCTGTATATTCGTGTTGAATTGTCACTCAGAGAATTTCTTGATCGTCAAAAAATACTTTGGTAAGTTCTCGTTTGTCGAAAAGATTAGAAAAAGCTCTTGGTACGTCGTTGAAGGCACTTAAAAATATGCTTTGTCATTGAAACGCGGTCCATATAGCTGTCTATCGTCATAAAGCACTCAGAAGAGTTTTTTAATGTCTAAGAACACTTGGAGGAGTTCTCAATTATCAAGAAGCACTCGAAAAAGTTCTATACCATCGAAAAGCTTTGGGAAGAGTTTTATTTGTCTAGATACTCTCAGAGGAATTTTTGATCGCCGAGAAGTACTCGGAGGTGTTTTATACTGTTAAAAAGTGCTTGGAAAGGCTCTTCTATGTTAAAAAGTACTTAAAAGTATGTTATGGCGTAGAAACAAACTTAAAAAAGTTTTTGATTCCCGAGAATCACTTGGAGAAGTACTCGATCGTCGAGAAGCACTTACAGGAGTTATTATTTGTCGAAAAGCGCTCCGCGGATTTCTCAAATGTCAAAAAGCGCGTAGAAAAGTTTTTCATTGTCTAGAATCACTAAGAGGAGTTCAATATTATTAAAAAGTACTCGAAGGAGTTTATAATCGTTAAAATGCACTAAGAGGAGCATCAATCGTCGAAAGGCAATCGGAGGAGTTCTTAATCGTCGATGAATGCTTGTTAAAGTTTTAAATCGTTAAAAGAAAGCCAGAAAAGTTTTCAATCGTCAAAATGCACTTGGAAAAGTTCTTGGTCATTGAGAAGCACTTGAAGAAGTTCTCGATCATTAAAAAGCACTTGGAAGAGTTTTCGATTGTCGAGAAGTCAGGAGCACTTGAAGTAGTTCTTGATTGTCGCAAAACACTCGGAGGAGCTCTTGATCGTCCAGAAGTAACGAGCACTTAGAGTAGTTCTCGATCGTCACAAAGCATTTGGAGAAGTTGTCCATTGCGTGATGCACTCGAAGGAGTTCTTCATCGTTGAGAACCACTTTGTCATCTGCAGCGCAAGGGCAATTTATGTCAGTTCAAAGTCCTGTAGGCATTTTTTTGGTAACATGAATCATAATGTACAAAACTATAATTACTGAACGCATGCTCATCAATTTTGACCGTTTAAACTTCTTTTTGTCTTATCTACAACTTTAACTAATATTGTTAGTCAAAAGTATGCTTTGACTTTAAGATTTTAGTACTATCATTCTTACGGATTTTACCAACTCTATATACAGAACTATATGGTTTTTCCAAAAGCTTAACCCGTTTGAAACCACCAGAGGTCGCTAGCAGCAACTCACATAGCAAATACATATACACATACGTGTGCTCTAGGCTAAACGTGTCTCGTGGCTTTTTCACAAACATATGACTAGCAACTTTTATTACTACTTTTTTTGCACACGATTTGAATACTTTACTCTGGCAAGTCTAACTATTTAGTATAAAAATAATTTATGTCAGAACTAATCCTTACTTAATCGAATTATCTGATATCTCAAAAAATAATTAAATTATTGGGAAAGGTAGTATTAGAAGAAAGTGTAAGAATGAATATTATTATTAAAACATCTATTTTTTAGGGTCAAAAGAGAACGAATGAGATGCCTTTGACATTAGCGAAAGCTGATGCCAAAGTAAATTGGGTGTTGAACTCGATGGGGGTTACCCAATGCATATAAGTTTTGGACGTTTATTCACTCTCAATACTCATACCAATTGAGTCAAAAAATGAGCGAATTCATACAAAACTTGTGTGATTCTGGTGAAAACTACGGTGCGTGGATTGCAGGGTGTACCACACCAACGCACCATAAAAATATTGCATTGACTCCGGCATACATCGCATCTCAAGGACTGCCGTATAAGACAGTCGTTCAACCCCCTGGCTGTCTCATATATCTTTGCGACTACGTTAGCCACCAAGTTATTAATACTAGCGTAAACTTATGCGAGGCAGTGAATGTTGGGAATCCAATTTAGCAGTCATCTGCGCATAAGTTTATGACCTGTATTTGCCCAGGTACAGCAGTTTCATGGGTCCTGGGTAATATAGAAATCTACGCAACAGTGCAAGCTTATGTTGATAAAAACTATCCCTGCCCTAAGCCTCAATGTGCATACACCGCCAAAAATAAATACTTCGCTTTATTGCATGCACGCCAGCACAACGAGGAAAGCCTCAATAAAGACAACAATATCTGCTCCTTGTGTCATAAGTATTTTTCAACTACATCTACGTTAATGAGGCACTTAGAAACAATTCATAGGATGAATGAGAAACCAGTGGATGTTGCATGCGATCGTTGTAATATTAAAGTAACAGTTGAAAAATTATCTCGGCATCAGAAAACCTGTATCCCAGGAGGAGAAGATGTCTCCTGCGATTGATGTGGCGAAAAATACAAGTGTCGTGGCTTAGCAACACATAAAAGGGGATGCTCATCGAAACAAAAATAAATTTAATTGTTTCTCAGAACAAAAATGTTTGAATTAAATAAAATAATTATTATTATTATTATTAAATTTGTAATTGTATAATAATGCCTCGTTTATCGGTCAAATAGTGCAAATATATTAAATTGTATAATCAATTTTAATGAAAATAATCTGCGCAAAAAAAAATCAAATACAACTATTTGTCTACAAATAAAAGTAAAATCTCATAAATCTGCCAGTAAAACAAGATCCCATTTATACAACTCATTTAATCTTATTAGCTATCAAATAATTTTAATTATTACAACATGCCGTTAACATGATTTACTTTCATACCTCTCCAGATGATTCGATTCACTTTTTGAATAGTTAATACTTAAATTTTCTGCCTATAGAATGCTCTGCCTGCAAGAAAATCCACTTAAAATAATTGCATATTAGGTAATATTAATTTAAAAAATTCACCATTGTAACAATTTAGTGGCAGAACAACCTGCCTGTCAAATAATCTGATTGTGGAACAATACTTCTATGAATGGTCTAGAGCACCTCCAAGTTCTGTTGAATAATCAAAAACTCATCTAAGTGCTACTTGACCATTAGTAACTTTACCTAGGGCTACTTAACAATATAAAAGTCTTCCAAGTGCTTCTCGACGATCGAAAACTTCTCCGTGCGCTTCAAAAAAAGCTTTTCTTCGAGTGCTTCTCAATGATCGAGAACTCCTCCAAGTGCTTATCTACGATCAAGAACTCCTTTAAGTGCTTCTCAACGAAGTAAAACTCATCCAGGGTCTTCTATACAATAAAAAATATCTAAGAGTGCTTTTCAACGATCAAAAACTCTTCCAAATGCTTTTCGAGGATCAAAAACTCTCAGTGCATCTCGTGATGGTAAACTTCTCCGAGTGCTTTGCGACGATCAAGGACTGCTCCAAGTGCTCCTTTTTTCTCGACCATCGAAAACTCCTCCAAGTCCATCTCAAAGATCGAATACTCTTTTGAGTGCTTTGCGACGATCGAGAACTACTCCAAGCACTCCTCATTTATAGACAATCGAGAACTCTTCCAAATGCTTCTCAATGATCGAAAACTTCAACAATCGCGAACTCAACCGAGTGCTTTGTGACGATCGAAAACTCTTCCGTGTGCTTTGTAACGATCGAGAACTACATCAAACATTCCTCACTTCTCGACAATAAGGACTCTTTTAAGTGCTTTTCGATGATTGAGAACTCCTCCAAGTTCTTATCAACGATCAAGTACTCCTCCGAGTGCTTTTTAACGATAAAAAAATTTTTTTAATGGTTCTTGACGATCAAGAACTCTGAGTGCATCTAGTGACGGAAAACTTTCACGGGTGCTTTGTGCTGATTAAAACCTACTCAAAGTTATTCTCTATTCTTGACGATTAGAAACACCTACAAGTGCATTTCGATGATCGAAAACTTCTTCGAGTGCTTTGCAACGTTCAAGAACTACTTAAGCGCTCTTTACTTATCGACAATCAAGAACTCTTCACAGTGCTTCTTAATAATTGTTTTCTAAGTGCTTTTTTACGATCAAGGACTCCTCCAAGTGCTTCTCGACGGTTCAAAACTCCTTCGTACTCTTCTATACGATTAAAAACTCTTCAGAGTGCTTTTTGATGATCAAAAGCTACTCAAAGTGGTTCTCAACGATGAAGAACTCCTTCGAGTGCATCACGCAATGGACAACTTCTCCAAATGCTTTGTGACGATCGAGAACTACTCTAAGTGCTCGTTACTTCTGGACGATCGAGAACTCCTCCGAGTGTTTTGCGACAATCGAGAACTACTTCAAGCGCTCCTGACTTCTCGACAATCGAAAACTCTTCCAAGTGCTTTTTAATGATCGAGAACTTCTTCAAGTGTTTCTCGACGACCAAGAACTTCTTAAATTGTTTTTCGACGTTCAAAAACTTTTTAGAGTCTTTTTCAATGATCGAGAACTACTCACTTATCCACAATCGAGAATTTCTTCATGTGCTTTTCGACGATCGAAAAATTCTCTAATCGCTTCTTGACGACCAAGAACTTTTTTAATCGCTTCTCAATGATCAAAAACTCCTCAGAGTGCTTCTCTACTATCGGGAACTCCTCCGTGCTCTTCTATACGTTGAAAAACTCCTCAGAATGCTTTCCGACCATCAAGAACTACTCCGTTCACTTATCGACTACCTAGAACTCCTTCAAGTGCTTCGCAATGACCAAGAACTTTTCCAAGTGCATTTTGACGATTGAAAACTTTTCTGGCTTTCTTTTAACGATTTAAAACTTTAACAAGCATTCATCGACGATTAAGAACTCCTCCGATTGCCTTTCGACGATTGATGCTCCTCTTAGTGCATTTTAACGATTATAAACTCCTTCGAGTACTTTTTAATAATATTGAACTCCTCTTAGTGATTCTAGACAATGAAAAACTTTTCTACGCGCTTTTTGACATTTGAGAAATCCGCGGAGCGCTTTTCGACAAATAATAACTCCTGTAAGTGCTTCTCGACGATCGAGTACTTCTCCAAGTGATTCTCGGGAATCGAAAACTTTTTTAAGTTTGTTTCTACGCCATAACATACTTTTAAGTACTTTTTAACATAGAAGAGCCTTTCCAAGCACTTTTTAACAGTATAAAACTCCTCCGAGTACTTCTCGGCGATCAAAAATTCCTCTGAGAGTTTCTAGATAAATAAAACTCTTCCCAAAGCTTTTCGATGGTATGGAACTTTTTCGAGTGCTTCTTGATGATTAAGAACTCCTCCAAGTGTTCTTAGACATTAAAAAACTCTTCTGAGTGCTTTATGACGATAGACAGCTATATGGACCGCGTTTCAATGACGAAGCATATTTTTAAGTGCCTTCAACGACGTACCAAGAGCTTTTTCTAATCTTTTCGACAAACGAGAACTTACCAAAGTATTTTTTGACGATCGAGAAATCCTCTGAGTGACAATTCAACACGAATATACAGACATATTTCAGATATTTCGGATTTATCGATAATCATCTCTTATTATGACTTTAACAAAACAATTTTATAACACTAGCCTCTGTTATTACAGCATTATGACATATTTTTCATAATTTACTTTGACAAAACTTTTACGGGTTAGTAAAAGGGTTACATGGGTGTTTGTCTTTATGCACTGAGCCTCACATAAAGAGAAGGTGTCTTTCAAGCCACTGCTATAGTGCTATAGGATGGGGAGAAGGTGACCTGCGTAGTGGTTCTTCTAGACCATGGATGAGATAAAGAGAGGGCAAATGTTTTCCTGCTGCAAAAGATCTAGAAAGAGAAAAAGTTGGTTTTAGTGGTAATGAAGCTTTGGATATTGTATAAAGAGAAGATGAGATGGGCACTACTGCATCAAGTCGGAAGCATGGAGATGGCATCCTTCAAGCCGTAGTGTTGGTACGAGGATAAAGAGGAGTCGCTGTGTACGCTTGTCCCGCCGTCCTGGGCTACGTCAGAAGACAAGGTGTCTTTCGAGCTGCGGCTTCGGTGCTAGGACGAGGAGAAAGTGACCCAAGTAATTGTTCTTCTGCACCACGGATGGGATAAAGAGAGGGCGGATGGTTGCCTGCTACAATAGATCTAGGAAGAGGAAAAGTTGGTCTTAGTGATATTTAAACTTTGGATATTGTATGAGGAGAAGAAGAGATGGTCACCACTGCATCAAGTTGGAGGCATGGAGATGGTATCTTTTTAGCCGTGGCTAGTCGTATGATGGGATGAGAAGAAGGTGGCCTGTTTGCCTGTTCTTACGCATCGTTCTTGGGTTGAGATGGCGGCTGTTTCATTGCTGCTGTTACAATGTTGGGACGGAGTAAAGGCACCTGAAGATTCTATCACTAAAAATCCGTACTCCCAGGTTAGATTGTGGTCTTTTTTGTAGGTTAAATGGAACACAGTGTTATTAAATACCAAATCCTTCGACATTCTGAGACAATATAGTTTAAGGCTTTCATTTGAAAAGTTTTATAGTTAATAAGACTCCAAAGTCATTATTTTTATGTGAATATTCAGGCCTTACACTGTTATTAAATTGATATATCATACAGTTGTAAGACTGAATTCAGTTGCATGGTTTTTTTTGGAGAATATTTTTCGCACGGTTTTTGATATCTGAAGACAATTGTAGTACGACTACAAAAAAATGCAACGTACACGTATGTATGAATGAATAGTTACTTTCTCATTAATTGTTCGATTTCGATAATGTATATTAATTTAAAATTTATAATTGACACATTTCTTTATTATATATAAAATTAGTCATGAAATTCTAAGAAGGAATAATTTAGAAATTAGTCAACTTATGGTCACAATTGAACTTGTATTTGGCGTTCTTTTATTGCTGATACAAGCTTTTCTCATAACTGACTCAAAAATTCAATCGCACTTGTCAGAAAATGTGATTAGTACTCTTGTATTGTTATTTTTTGATATGTAGAATCAAAACATGTAACATCATCGTGCAGCTTTCAATGCAGTCTGCAAGAGCATTTCCCATTGGTGGATTTTATTTAACTAAAGGCTTTTTTTACTCGCTCTGATGCTATAAAAACGCACCGTCAAGAGGAAAAATCTCTCTTTACGTCTGTCACCTGTCCTCTAAAGTTTTAGTCAACTTTCGACTCTCGCAATTTATGAGTTTCTCATACACGTAAGGAATAACATGTTGGCTGAGGCAACTCAAGTGCGTATCGAGAACATCAATAGTATCAGATTACGCTAAGGAGCGAGATACAGCAAAGGAGGCCTGTCGTAAGTTGTTCTGGCGATATAGCAGAGAAAGCAGAAATTGCAACATCCTACTGGCCACGAACTCGTTCATGTTGTTTAAAGATACACTGACGGTTACATCAGAAAGCATTAGGGATCTTCGAAGCAGCAGGAACAACAATTAGTGATAGATATAAGTCAAAGATAAGTTATAAAATTTACGCTGAATCTTGCTAAAGTGACTTTATTAAATTGTATTAAAAAGAACAAATTTTTATTAAATTTCTATTATAAAGAAATACAATCATTAGCAATATTTACAACATCAAGGTTATTATTTGATAATGAAAAGAATAAATAAAGCACATGAACTGAATTTTAAGAGCCTCACGAATGACATTAAAATAAAACTAATACCTTCCGCCACTCTTACAAATGTTGAGAAATGTTATAACGAGTGGAGACTTAGAATAGTTCTGGAAATAAGTATCATGTTGATGAGTTAAATTTGTATATAAAACTAAAAAATGTGTACAAGTGTTCAAAAATTATACCTGCGACTACCAAAACCAGTAATTCACTCTAGGATACCCTACATAGCGCTCATGCCATTCGCAAGTGATCTTAGGACTAAGAAAAAAGGCTTAGTATTGGTTTAAATGTGAGATATTATTGCGAACTTATTTGTTTATTTACGTACTGTTAAGACTTTATCGGCTCTAGTTCTAAAGTTTGACTCAAACATAAAGTACACAAAAAAACGTATACGTATGCTTGCATTATAAGACTTTTATTTTCTAAAACATTTTGTTTATTTTCAATTTTCTAAAATTGTCTTAAAGTATTAATCTTATGTATGAGCAACGCAAGCTTTTTCAATGTTTACAAGCACTAGTTGATATAAGTGCAATCTCTAATACGTATTTTTTAAATTTCTGGTACTTGTCATGAAAAATCGATAATGCAAAGAGAAGCAGAGATTGTTTTAGTATTTTCTGATACACAAATCGAGCATGTACAGATGTATATTTAAGATTTTACTTATTTGTCAAGGAAAAAAATAGTATTGATTTGTTATAATTCAGAAGATGTAAGCACTTAAAGATACCCAAAGAATTAAAAATAAGCAAGTCAACTTAAATAATTGAAATATTATAACGTTAATAAAAGATCATTTTAGCATACCTTATGCTTAAGGCATATTTCAAGAAATGAGATGATACAGTTTGATAGTACCTAAATAAAAAATTGATTTTCCAATGTTGTAAATAACATAACACAAAAAAATTTGATTTCAGTTTTGTAAAAACCTTCTGACCGTTGTTCCCAACTCATCGACAAATGGCATAAGCGCTATGTGGAATGACCCAACAGACAATTGAAATTGCTATAAGGGAATGACTTGGTAAAAAAAAATTAAGACTAATATGCTTTTCCAAAATCAAATTTTGAGTAAGTAGATTTCCCGAAATAAATGCTTCAACAACTAATTAAATGCTTTTACAATCTTGTTTCTGTGCAGATCTAGAGTTGCAGCTATTTTAGGACTTATTAAACAGAAAAATTTAGCCCTATTTTATTCAGGCTGTAAAATTAAGTTTACATATAAGTACGCTGTATACAGCGCTCAAAGATAAAATTTTTTATCCAAGAAGGAAGGTTTGAGTTAATAGCACCCTGCATCTCAAATTTTAAATCTTAAATCACATTAGTACCCGTTATAAGTCACCAGAACTGAATTACAGGTATGACATACAAAAGTATAAGAGTATCATAATGATAATAAACCCGTTAGTAAAATAACGGTAATTATGATAATAATATCAATAATAATAATAATAATAATAATAATATTAATGATTATAAAAATTATAATAATATTAAAAATAACAATTACAATAATATTAAAATCAATAATTACAATAACATTAATAGCAATAGTGCTACTTACTATAACAATGGTTTTGATAATAACAATTATAGTGCTAAAAATATTAATAAAAATAACAATAATACTAAAAAAAACAACAATAGTAACACGAAGATAATAAGAATAACAAATACTATAAAAATGATAATAATATTGCACAATATTAAATACGTAGAGCATAACCTTATTCAACAAAAAGATGGAATGAACTAATATTTAGACGAAATCCTGAAGTCCTTCGGGCAACCATGCAAGAAAAAAAAAAACATAATGCTATACAACTAGGGTGCTGGCAAGTTAAGTATATGGCAAGAAATAAAAAATTTCATTTAGTACTAAATAAAGTAGAAGACCACTTAACCAAAACAACGAGTATGTTCAATAAAGTCAAAGTAAAGATGGTGTATACGAATAGAATGATTTTCTGCACACTAAAAGTTATGCATTATTATTGTTTATGTCATGACAAAAAAAGGAATTATCTACGTTTAGTGGCCTATACAAGAAAATAAAAAAATAGTTCATATAATAACTACCGATAATACTAATAATACTTATAATAACAACAACAATAACAACAACAACAACGGAAACAACAGCAATAACAAAAGCAATAACAGTAACAGTAATAATAATTATACAAAAAGTGATTATTACTATAATAATCTATCAAAAATAGCATTAACTATAATAGTCAGATCGTAAAACACTAATGTTAACCGATTGAACAAAAATCGATTGTACTGAGGACTTCAGTGTTAGCCACCATTTATTTTCGATGGTCTTACATTTTTAACTCACACAAATAGTATTTCAAAAAACTCAACCAAAAAAAATGAAGTGCTTAAATTGTAGATTAAAATAGAACAACGGATTTAAATACACAAAGTTAGTAAGATTGAATCGAATAAGGTTGATCATTTATTGTCGTGTAGCATTAGTAAAACAAGTAGTTTTGTTTTTGTTTTTTTTTTTGTGGAGGAAGGATAAATGCATTGAGGCACACCACAAGAACAGCAGTAGTGTGGGACTCAGTAAAATTTTTTATTAAATAATCCATACCCACTTAAACCCCCCCTCCCATGCTGCATGGCTTTTGATCTGGCCTGGGACCGCGTGAGCATTACTTCAGGGTAGAGCCACCAGGGAGACCATCGCGTCTCACAGCATGAACAAGATAACTCGCCACCATTTGCTAGAGGTGCCGATGCTCTTGAGTCCTTAAAAGGACTCGGGGTCCTGAAAACCAGCACCTTGTCTAGCGCTTCATAAAAGGACACCTACTTAGCCAGCACCAATATAAGCTCAATGCTTTCCCTTGCTGATAGGTAAGAAGT